>NC_060162.1:23875250-23970475 GCF_021292245.1 Micropterus dolomieu | reverse complement strand
AAATATGACCACATTACTCCTATTTTAGCTTCATTACACTGGCTCCCAGTATGTTTTAGAATTGACTTTAAAATTCTATTGATCACTTTTAAAGCTCTTCATGGCCTCTCGCCTTGTTATATTTCTGACCTTTTAGTCCCATACGCACCAGCACGTACCTTGAGATCCTCGGGCAGAGGTCTGTTGTCTGTTCCAGAGTCTCGACTGAAAACTAAAGGGGACAGAGCGTTTGCTGTCAGGGCCCCGAGGCTCTGGAACAGCCTGCCCGAGGAAATCAGGTCGGCTGAGTCAGTGAACTCTTTTAAGTCCCTTCTTAAAACATACTTTTATAGGAGAGCTTTTCCCGATCTTATTTGACTTTATTTTATCCCTTTTATTTTATTGTATTTTACTAATTTTATATTAAATTTTCATTCTTTTTTTTTGTATTATTCTTTACACTTGTTAAAGCACTTTGTAACTTGTTTTTGAAAAGTGCTCTACAAATAAGGATTATTATTATTATTATTATTATTAATTAGCATGCAGGATTATATCTTATATCTCCTCGTGGTCTGTGAGCTGACTATTTAGGGCATGTGCTGAAAAAAGTTTTTTTGTAGACAGCCCTGGCTCTGTAAATGGGAAACAAACAAAGTGGCTCAGATCGAGCCACACAACACTATTCCAACCATTATTTGTGTGTCAGTTAAAATTTAATTACCTGCCCAAGGACATTCAGCCTACTTTTTAGTTTGCTGTTGTTGTGATGTTAGCTAAGGAGACTTGTGAGTATCGCTTTCTAGATCTGGGACCGTCTCGTCCTCTCTTCATGTTAGCTTCACAGCAACAACTGAAATGACAGTTTGTTAACCCACAACTTAGCTAGCGTTAGTTACATTACTTACTGTGTCGTTGTAAACTCTATATCATGTTATTTGTCATAGTATAGGATTTCTCCAGAATCACTTACCCCACCTTTAAGTATACATGTCAATTATTTATGCCAGAGCCCCAATGCTGCATCAAATATGATGTAATGTTAAAAACATGGCTGTGCTGAGTTTTCCATATAAATTGATTTGTTTTGCTATAAAATTACCACTTCCTTTTCATCTCTCACAGGGTAACACAGGCCCTGAAGGGAGTCCAGGAAGAAAGGGGGAGCCAGGACCTCCTGGACCGGCAGGTTTACCAACCCTCTACCTGTGGAAGAACACAGCGGAGGAATGGGCTGCCTTTCAGGTAAGGTGGTAACCTTAGATTTTACACATTATTCTGCCTCTCCATTTCTCTCTCTCCGTGCAGTCTTGAGCTTGGAAAAAAATATGGTTTGGATGACCACTAGCTATTGTTACAGTATAAATAAAATGTTTAGAGACAAGCCTGATCCAGCACCTTTTTCCCACTGATTCCCACTGGCAGATCATATTCAACATGAAACCTTTGAGAATGTGTTTCAGAAAGGTCTATGCAGAGACAGCCCAGGGTCAGGGTTAGCCTAGCTTAATACACAGTCTGGATACACAAAGGAACTGCTAGCCTAGATCGGTCAAGTGATTTCCTTTAAAGCTGTCATATTTACATGCTGTTTCTTGTTTATTTAACACGCAAATACAAATTCAGAACAAGTTAACATATCCTTTGGGGCTCTTTACTGACTTTGGAGCTCTTTACTGATGTCAGTTACCTCAAAGACAACCTAGACGTCATATGTCACCACCTCTCTCTGCCCTGCTATTCCTGTCTCTCTCAAGCTATCCCTATCACAATAAAGCAGAAATGTCACCCCCACCCCAAAAAAAGATCATTCCAAATCTATCTGTTAAACCTTGGACCCTGCTGTTGTGGTGCGTGCAAGCTGATGCTTTGTCCTCATCTGTTTAAACTCTCTGTAGTGGGCACAGCTGTATGTTGTAGAATACACCCACCAGTTTGTCAGCATGATGGAGAACTGGCAGATTGTTATTGGAAAAAGATGACAGAAATAAAAGTCTGTTAGTAGTTTGTGAAGGCGATTTGTTACTGTGTTTTCTTTGAACTTTATGTGGACAACCTGCAGAGGTCACTCACATGTTTCCATTAATTCTGAATGAGGGTCAGTGATAAGGCAATGGTCCTTTTGGAGTTGGGGAGAAGGTGATGGAATAATTTTCTGTGTTCACAAATGCTGATTGGTATCATCCATGTGCTATACACTTTTTGTTTTATTTTTATTTCAGGGTATTTAACTTAACCTGTGTGTTTCTATTCTCTCTGCAGCAAACCAATTTCTACCAGTTACTCCGTGCTGGTTGGCCTGTAAGTATGCTGTGACAATTAATATCATGTCTCTGTTGGGATTCAGTTTTTTAGTTCCTGTTGACCTGAGGTTGGTTTCTTCTTTGTGAGCTTGCAGAGTAAAGAAGGCCCTGCAGGACCACCTGGAGAGACAGGCAGGCCTGGCATACAGGTAAGAGATGGGCTTCATGCATAATTATAAATGCAAACAATTAACCTGAATAAATCACATTTAAAATGATATTTCTACTTTGATTAATTCTGAATTCATGAATGGGTTATATTTTTCAGGGGCCACCTGGTGAACCTGGGGAGCGAGGACGACCAGGGATGCCAGGAGAGATGGTAAGTGCCTAAGCCATCACTTCCGGATCCAGAAGTAACTTAATCAATGTAATTAGTCTCATTGGCAGGGCTTGACATTAACACCAGCCAACCCGCCCAATGCAGGTGGATTTAACACAGTCACTCCCACTAGCCACTTTCACAAACGAATTGCTATTTGACACTACGACACTACAACTCACATGATTACTACCTGCACATAGTGTTTGCTCATTGGTCCATTCGTGAAGCCTCTCTTGACCGACAACACTGGAAACAAGTTGACTCTGTGGAGATTAAACTCGTGGACTGGCCGTTGGACTGAGGGCTGTTTTAGCCTGCCGTTAATTATGAACTTAACCTGCAGCAGCAATGACATAGCGATCCTTTTTAATAGCAGGAGAATCCAGACCACAGGCGCGTCGCTCTCTCTCCTGCAGTGCCGCCGCGCTAGGGTGCACGAGGAAAGTGCCCTTAAATGCTGTAAATTATATGTTCATGATTAAGGGACGTGGTGTTACTACTAGCCGGGCTGCCTTTATGTCACACAATATCGTCATATCACAACTACCTTTCATGAGTTAATTCTATGTTTTAATAAAAGTAATCATGCCGTATAGGAAAGCAGAAGATGTGTTTTTAAGGGGATAATCTGGAAAATAAAGACCTGTGTGCTCGTTTCAGGTGGATGTATCTCCAGTTACTCAGAGCGACCAGAGCTTCATGATGATGAACATAAATCCAGTCAGAGCTCTGCAGATGAATTACAAAAAATCCAAAAGAGCACAAAACTGATATAGGCCTACATAAATTTACCTTAATTGTGGATTTTTTCTTAGACAAAACTTTATTTCTAATGCAGATAATGTTTCTACTCTGTATTACAGTATTGACTGCTGTTAAAAATAAATAGTGTTTCTGATGCAGCACTTTTAATAAGAAGCTACTCTTTTTATCTTAATAGACTACATGTTTTCAAAAAAAGGAACTTTACACACAACCTTATCAGAGCTAATGATAATATTAGTAGATTTTAGCAAGTCAATTTAAGCATGCCGTTGTCAACTTTAATCATATAAAATGTAATTTTCCAACAACAAAAATGTGGCTAGTAAAAATGCTGTGTGGCTAGTAACTTTGGTAAACCACTAGCCACATTGGCCAGTGAGCAAAAAAGTCAAGCCCTGCTCATAGGTTTCTGAGATGTTTCAAAATGTCAAATTTGATTTCACACTTGCTAAAATCTGTCTTTCTAGATCCAGGAAATGTCATTTTTGGTGACTGGGTTGATGCCTGTGGTAACTTAAACATCAACAAACGCTGCACAAAAATGTGTTTGTGATTAAATGAAGCCATGAAATCTTTTTTAAATTCTAACCATTCACTGAAGTTTAATCATGCTTACAGTTAGTAGTCAAAATAAGAATGCCACATTTTTACAGCTGTACAATTACATCAAATGGAAACATTGTGGATATGTTGGGCATCATTTTATGTTCATGTCCCCTGAATAGAATCTGACATATTTGTTGTCATTGGAAACTTTGGGATGCTGATCAAAGTTTAAAATTAATCTGTGGGACTGAACAGTGATTGTCCATACAATATGCAGAGTTTAACAGTTGAATGTTAAGTTAAATTAAGTGTAATATAGCTGGTGGAACAGAGTGAGCATGGTTAAAGGGAGTGGTTGTTTGGAAACCCTCTACACATGAACCTCCCTATGATGTAACCATTTTCATATTGAGAGAATAAGCAATGAGTATTTTTATTGCTAAATTAAGAAATTCCATATTTTTTTCTAAATTTGATTATACTGAGGTTTTGCCTAGCATAGACACAGAGCAACAGTCAACTTGGGAAACAGAGGTTTAGGACCCAAACACTGGGGACCCAGGCTGAGCATGTTCACTTCTCAGTGTTTATTAAAAAAGGTGAACAACGTACACCAAAGGTGAGGTAGGCAGTGTAAAAGGGAAACAAAATCCATCGCAGAGCAGGCAGTAAGTCAACAGGTAATCCAAACACAGGAAACACAAAGGAAGAGCTGGGACACTTGACCAGACAGCGAAGACGACCTGACAAATGACTAAGGAACGAATGACAAGGAAGGTTGAGATAATGCGGGACAGGTGAGGGAGGAGCGGACAATCAAACCAGCGGGAAAAAAACAGACACAGGAAGTGAGTGAAATGAGAGGAGAGTTAAGTAACAAAGTAAAACAGGAATCAGAACAAATTAATAAATTACACAAGAAAAAACATAATCTAATACAGACGACGGGAAAAACACAGAGACAGGTATGAGACAAGTATGCATAGACACAAGGATTTAACAAATTAAAATAGGAAATTACACTCAAAACGAAAACCATGAAAGATGTGTAGTTGGTCCCATTTTCTCAATTCATCTTTCTTATTCTTTCACTGAGACCTGCCTTCTTAGTGCACGTCAAATGAATAAAAAAAAACTCTGACTTAAAGCTGGGGTAGGCAATTTATTTCAGAAGCATTTTTGTTATATTTGTTGACTGCGCACTCCTTGCGCATGAGAATTTGTTTTGAGGGAGTGGCTTTGGAGGGAGCCCTAGAAGGAGGAGGTGGACAGTTGGATACTTTCAAAATCTAGCTGTCTCTTGCTAATTTTCCAGCGTTGCCTACCCCAGCTTTAGTGTGTTTGGGTGAACAGCTTGTAAAAATAAAGGTATATTAAACTGCATTACATCCATCTCAAAAACCATCTCAGATACATAAACATGCGTCATGGAAGTCCACTGCGACCATATGGAAAATGTGAGCCTGTTGCCATATATTGCGTGAGGTCTCAGCTGGGAAATGAGTTGCCACTGAGGAGCAAACAGTGTGGTTTGGGATGGTTTGAAACACTCAATCGCCCATATGACAGCCTTTGGTGTCTACTCTGTTTAGATCCCGTGTGGCAGAGAATATAGATCCACTGTGTGTTTGTGTTTGAGTCACTGTGTAGACTACATGGATGAAAGCACATATTCGTTTGTCCCATGCCAAGAAGGTTGAAAATTCCACTGAATTGCGAAGTTGCCAATTTGATCCATGGACCAGCAGGATAAATCTGGGCGGGGTTAGTGAAAAAAAAGCACTTGCTCCACCCTTACAACCACCGAGGTGCTCTTTAGCAAGGCCCTAAACCTCAGCTGCTCCAGTGAAGCTGCTTAGTGGGCAAATGTTTAGATTGTATACAGGTAGCTTCCAGGTGTGATTATGATTAAATTATTAGTCAATTAACCAACAGCAAATTTTATCATTTTGAGTAACCGTTCATGTCATTTTTGAAGCAAAAATGTTCCCAAAAGAGTCCATTGCTCAAAGTGAAACAACTCTAGTTAAATAAAAGCCTTCATCATATCAGTCCCCGCATATGTAACACCCTGTTACATGTAGCCATCCTTCACTGCCAGCACAGGTGGTTTAGCCATTCACTGTGAATATGTACATGTTTTCCACCTGTCTTCAGACAGAGTTATTGCGGGCCACACTTTTCTAGACATTGTGTTGTTATTCAGGTGTTGCCTTGTCTGTGTGATAAATGGCTCCTCTGAGTGGTGGAGAGGGTCAATGTCTTCACAACACAAACCTATAATCTATAATGTAGCTTGCAGCTGTAGAGTGTTGTGCTTCACGCGCTGTATTTCTAGTGTGTTTCAATTCAGATTATTGTTTTTATTTTACTTTGTCACTTTTCAGTTAATGTTGTCTTCAAGTTTCTTTTAAAGATGTCATAACTACTCACTAACAGGCTGATAAAGACACAGTCACTATCAACACATGTTGTCTGATAGGGTGAGCCGGGTCACAGGGGCCCTCCAGGACGAGACGGGACCCCGGGAAGAGACGGGGAAAATGGAGAAGATGGTCAGCCCGGATCAGCTGGTGCTCCGGGAACACAGGTGTGCACATTCTGTATCGTGAACAGTTAAAAAGCACACAAATAATACATGATGCGGTTTTAATTGTTGAAGTGTTTCCACCTTGTCTCTGACTAACATCAGGGCCCGTGGGGATACAGGGGAGAACGAGGGTCCAAAGGGGAAAAAGGTGATGAGGTGAGGAATAAAACAGCACAGCTGCTTTTGTAAGGGAAACCAGTTAATACCACTTACATTTTAGATTTACTGTTTGTGAAATCAGAGGGAATAAGGCATGGCTGTACTGGATGCAGTTTGAGCCGCGGCACATGAATGCTATCTTTGGGCCCTTAATTGTCATTTACTTTACATTTTTGCGGATGGGTAACTGTCACTTTTATTCAAAGCAGTTTCAACTGACTTTTTTTTTATACTAGTGCTGAAATAAAATGTTTTTTCCATTGTTGTGTTGGAGAAATATTAACGTTTTTCTACAAAACCCTTCTTCATATAACTTGACTGTCAAATGTTATCAAAACATTTTTTAAATAAATGAAAAAGTCTAATTGACAAATTATTTCATGTAGATAAGGATCCAATCAAAGAGTAAGAAAAAAAGATTCTGACCAGAAGTTCGATGCCAGGTTTTGGTTTATGATAGTTTTCCATACTTGGTGCTATAGACACATTTTGGTCAGTACCAAAAAAATCAATTGAGGTTTAAAATTCAGCCCATTCAGGTCGTTGAACTATCACCTAACAAGCTGCTGAGCTAATAAAAGTTCTACCTTTAAAAGAGAGGTTGGGCATGGACATGGGGGCAACAGAGAGAAGCACACAACTGTGATGTATATGACCACATTTAAGTTGATATGGTAGACTTAAACCTTCAGCAGATAAAGAGTCACATTATCATTCATTTTAAGTCGTTTTTCAGGCAACCTGGTAAATATCCAGCATAATTTTCACTCTTTTTGCTTTCTAATTCCTGAGGGAAAGATCTGGCTCTTTAGCTGCTAAATGTTCACCAGCTATTTGCTAACTTTTTGTGTTGGCTGTTTGCTGCTGGGCAGGTATTTTTTAGAGGTATTGAACTTTTCAGCTGAAAGCTGCTGCCTGCTGCGGTCGAAAACAATGCTAATAATTTTGAAAAATGCTGTAAACGCTTTATAGAGCGGACGGGAACTGCTGCTTTAAATCCAGATTTGATAAGGCCCTTGTAGCATGAGACCTTTTCTCCAAATTGAAAAATGTTTTTATGTAATTTCACATGGTGAAATTGATTAACACTCTTGTATGCAGGATAAAACAAGAAAGAAATCTGCTTTTACATAGAAGATAATGTTTCTTTTCTCTTCCTCACCAGGGTCTCATTGGCCTCAATGGTCCAAGAGGGGAAAATGGCGAACCGGGTGAGAAGGTACTTGTTGGTGAAATCAGCCATCCTGAATATAGTAGAATTTGTCCTAACATAAACCATTTTCTTACAAAACTGCTACACAACATTAATGAAATAACTCTAGCCTTTAGTGGCTTGTTTTTAGGAGGTATGAAGGTGTAAATTAAAAAATTAGATGCAGTGTAATGATCTTAGACCATGTTTTTGTTTTAGGGCTCAACTGGTTTGCCAGGCCCACCTGGTCCTGTCGGACCACCGGTGAGTGTCTTGTACCCTCCCTATTATATTCCTTTTTATGTGTGCGACAAACCATGATTGGAGGGAATTTACATTATATTCATAACCCCTTGGAAGAAAGTAGGAGGATCATAAATCAAGAAGCATTTCCTCTTTATATGTAACATTAAGCTGCTTAAACATTAGGAAAACGACATGTACAATCTGCCGGGCAAGATGCCAGCACATTACAGGATCAATTTAAAACAATATGCATGAAAGTAACAGCAGTCCTTGTGTAATACATTTCTTACACATCCAACTGGTGTCAAATAAAAGGAACGAAAAAACAAACTATCAGCTTTTGTGAAAGAAAGACATGCACTGCTGAATGCTTTTTAATCCCTAATCCAGTCCCTCTTTGAACTTTAAGTTCCAAGCAGCGAGGCACTGACTCTCATATTCTCTTCAGCCTATTCTCGGGTTTACTTTGATTCAACTTGGCAAGACATCAGAATGTCTGCCTGATAGTATTACCACACGCACTCTGATCAGTAGGAGGTCATCTGTTTGATTAATCCTCACTCTGTTTTCTATGTATTTTAATGGTGTATTGTTATTAAGTTGACACTGCATTTCTGAATCTTCTCTGCAGGGTCCTCAGGGGATCCGAGGTGGCTACGGGCCAGAGGGGCCCCGTGGGCCTGATGTGAGTGATGTGCCATTCGACTCTGGCTGCTAGCATTAAATGCATGTCAAGTTTCCACCAGTCAAATATTTGTACTTGTTCTGTCTGCTGTTTGCTTATCATGTCTTTCCCGTTCTTCACTGTCTTACTGCTTCACTATTTTGTCATGTAGTGATGTTGACATTAAAAGGACAAGCTCACCAAAAAAATAAATACATTCAGTCTTGACATAATCATCCTGTAACAACAAGTCACAGTTTTACCAAATAATAAAACTATTGAGCTTGGCCTCTTTTTGTGGTTAAGCCTAAAAAAATGGTGACCATGTTAAGCGTCTTTTCTTCAAACTGCTTTTTTGAAGCCCATGTAAAGGAGAAAACAGGAAATATATCAATTTTGAAACTTCATCCACAAATTGTCTCAAAGATGTGGATGAAGTTTGAGAACTACATACTGTATTACTGTGTTTGTTTGGCTTTCATACAAACTGTAGTTAATATACTTAATATTGGGGGAGTGATTAATGCCTGATTATTTTCTACTTTTGGTGAATTAATATTATTATTAAGTGATCGCATAGTTGCGTTCACTGTGAGATACTGTGTGTAGGATGGTGGCTCATTCATGCTGTTATTAACGTGTTGTTACCAGGGGGAGAATGGACTGGATGGCCCCCCAGGTCTGCCAGGGCCGACGGTAAGCAGCAAAACAGATGAAATGATAGAATATGGCTGTTTGTGCATGTTACAAATTTATGTCTATTTGTTTGTGTGTATGTGTGTGTGTGTGTGTGTGTGTCACAGGGCGCACCAGGTTCTACAGGACAAGTTGGCAGTCAAGGAGTTAATGGTTCAAGGGTAAGATTACACCACAGTTTTATTATAACTATACTTTAAATGTGAGTTAAAGCTGTTTTCCCACAAGGGCTGCAATTACTTTAATGCTTTAGTTAATCGATTATTTGTTAGATTGTTAAATGTTAAAAAAGTGAAATTTTCTCAAAATTTCCAAAAGCCAAGGTGCTATCCTCAAGCTGCATGTTTTGTCCAACCAACACTCCAAAACCCCAAAGGTTTTCAGCTTACTGTGATATAAAACAGAGAAAATCATCTGATTCTACCATTTCAGAAGCATGGGATGTTTGGCATTTCTGCATAATTACTTAAATGATTAATGGATTATTAAAAAACTGTTCAATAGAGTAGAAATTTGAAAAGAAGCAAATGTGATTTTTTTGATTTTATACTTCATGCCCGGAAGGTTTCATTGACATCAAACCAAGTGACCAAACTTAGTTTACAGGTTTCTTCCTTTGTGTATAAATTGTTTATTGTTTCTTCCAGGGGGACATGGGACCTGCTGGCAGCATTGGTCCTAAAGGCCCACAGGTATACATTTTCTTTGGTTATATATATGCTGCAGTTATTCAACTTGCTGGAAATGTTTATAGACTGTGGCATAAAATGCGTTGCCTTCCCTTTCTTTCGACCAGGGGCCTCCAGGTTTAGAGGGACAGATGGGACCTCCAGGACTCAGAGGACCCCAAGTGAGTACAGTTCAAGGCAAGACTGTTAATGGAGACTTCTGACTCTTTGGGGTGCTGCTTTGCTCACTTTGCCGCCGGTAAAGTGCAGGAGGTTAACATCAATCTGTGCATTTTAACAGGGACACCCAGGGCTGATAGGTGCTCCTGGACTTAAAGGAGATCCCGTAAGTTTGTTCTCATCATGTTAATCCTGTTCCTTTTTTCATCTCTTTTGTTTTCTAAACCTTAAAAAAGAGATTTATTGAACTGAATTTCACACAGTATAAGTCATATAACTTTGATGCTGATACTGTGACAGATGCAAGTGTTTTAGAGCTCCTCTCTATAGTCACCGTACAGCAACCAGTTGTTCTTAACTATAAGATCACGGTTGGACTGTATTAACTAAATCGACTTGTCAACTTAATTGTTTTTTAGATTTACACTAATTGTTTAGGTTAGACAAGGAATCAGAAAAACAGACCTGTGGTAAGTGAATCAATTTTAGATGCATGATCAGACAGATGTGAAGGGATAAGTCAGATCCGTGAATCCAAACTTATCTGATTCTTTGGGCTCAAGAACCCCTAGTGTGAATTCAACAACTTCATTAATCCCACTAGGGCCAATTGGTTACATAACAACATACACAACATGCAACATGCATTTGCACCCAGAATCTGTATAAATAATGAAAAGTTTAAAAAGTGCACGCCAACATAAAACAACCATAGAAAGGTAAAAACAGGCGTAAAAGCGTTTCACGCTGCTCTCGGGTCACACAGCAGTGGAAGTAGTGAAGTGTCCTGGTTTACAGCCCCAAGTATAACTGAAAGAAAATGTGGTGTGGAAATTAAGTTCAATGAACCTAATGCGGGGACAATAAACAAACATGTAAAGATTTATTCAGACAGCAAAATGAAATGTTTAATAGATTTGACAGATTGTAGACAGGGGACAAAAGAAAACAAACAATGCTCATTAGGAAAACATTAAATGCTCTCAACGTAAGTGTCACTGTAGTGGGAGAGCCTCGTCTCCTTCATGTTGCTCAAGTGCAGCTTCCACAATGTAATAAATAAAAGATGAACAAGATGAGCATGACAGAAAAGGTTTATGAACCACTGGTTTAGGCCAAGTTGTTCATTCTACAGATAAGGGTGACATGCATCATGAGAAGTCCTAAGTCATGTACCAACATGTAGAGACAGCTGATGTAAGTCTGAGCACCTAAGAACAGAAAATGTAGTCTTATCTTTGTTTTCTCTTCTGTGTGGTTTCTTTTCTTTTTGTTTTCATTTCAGGGGCCTATGGGGCCCCTGGGTGCCCGGGGGGATCCCGGCTTTGAGGGGCCCATGGTGAGTTGCTCTTGAACATATTCCCCAGGGTATTACATCATTACAGTAAAACACACATTGTATGAACAGACTAGATGTATGGAAGAGTGTTACAAGCAGTTGGGACTGCCGTCTGCAAGGTCTGGTGAGTGATCCAAAGCAACTTTACTGTACGGTTCACACTGACAGACTATAAATATATTTGCTCATTGATCTCTACAAGCACTCTGTTGGTAGACAGAATACTGCAGCCACGCAGCGCCATCTACTGGTTTTCTCAGTGGCTCTTGACACGATGCTGTGAGACACTGAAGCCGTTATGTTTCATCTACACTCCTTATTCTTGGGATGCTAGAGAAATGACAGAAAAAATCTGACAATAAAGTGAAATTAATTCTCTGCTGCCCTTTACTGTAGTTGAACTCGTTTCACAGATTTATAATTTATTCTCTTAGAAATCCTTCAAAATAACTTCAATCCTTACATTATTTACAGGGTGCACCAGGGGAACGGGGTCCCATGGGTTTTCCCGGGGTAACGGTAGGTGCTCAAGATATATTTACAAACATATCTACTGCAAAACTTTATTGGCTGGACCTCCCTTTGATCATTTTCTTCTTTACAGGGTAAAAGGGGACCAGATGGAGACAAGGGGGATCCAGGAACTAAAGGCGACAAAGTAAAAGCCCGCAGCTTTTTTTTTAATAACACTGAATACGTTGAGTTACAACATTTTGGGAAATATATTTATATTAATTTAATATTCTAATTAATTTAATAGCTTAGCTTAGCTCTGTCCAAAGCTAACAAAGTGTGCCTTCTTAAGGCTTATTTATTCTTTTTTTCCCTTGTGTATAACAATATGTGTAAACGACACAGCGGGCCTCGTCCAAGAATATTTTTCCTACTTTATCCTAAACCTCTCTTACTTTTTTTCTGTGAGGTTCACTTAGACAAGTCAGATTCACCAAACTCTTGTGACTGCACAGACCTGCTCATTTACCATTGATGAATGCCACCTGTCCATGAGGAGGTGCATGTTTGTGAGATTTCATCATTAGCATTAACTGCCATACAAGGTTGCCCATGCTGCTCTGTTTATGGGAAAGTAAAAAGAAGAGCAGAGCTTCAAGTCCTGTTTCGGAAAATCAGCAGACCAAATAGCAGCGTCAGTAGTGGTATTAGAGGAATATTGATAGAACCGCTGCCGACAGCGTGTCATCAGAGCAGTGCTACTGTGACACACATAAAGAGGGAATGGTTTAACACGAGTTTGGATTAGTCTTAGCATTTGTTTGGCTTTAATTAAGTTACATATCAATGTAATGTTTAAACAACAGGTCTATTTCTCAAATTCCCCTTCAGAACAAAACGTACGAGTGGTTCTTGCATGAGGCAGTGTGGTTTTACCGAGGTTATGTGAGGGACGATTTATTGACTGGGCCCATTGCTTCCTGTAGTCTCTGTTGGTTATGCATATTTCCCAAAATGCAAAACTATAAGGGCTCTGTGCTATTTTATAATGAGAAAATGTTTCTTTCTGATTTTATATCAGGGTTTTCAAGGGGCGCCAGGTATTAGGGGTCCTCAGGGAGAGAGGGGCCCCATCGGCTTCCCAGGTTTCCAAGGCACCAAGGGCCAGCCTGGCCCCAAAGGCCCTGAGGTGAAGTGGTTAACCATCATGTTTTTTGTTTCCTGACAAAGTAAATACCTGTTTTGACTGTCAAGAATGAACTTTGATGCTCAGTGGGGTTTTTTTTTAACAGTAAACAACAAGAAGGACACCTGTTTTAGTCTTAAGCTATGACGAGTTGATTTACACAGTAAAAAATAAACTTCATTGCCAGATTTTTAACCCACAATGCAGCATAGTATTTGCAGAACACGATTGCATTAAATGCCCTTTTAACCAGGAGACGTAGACCAGGAGATAAGCTTGACTGATTTTATATTTCTTTATTCAGGGCACAAATGGAGAAACTGGTCCTCAGGGAAAACAAGGCAGCCGTGGGTTAAAGGTCAGTGATGATTTGTATGTCTGAATACCAAGAAATGTCAGATGACTTCATATGTTGAGCCACACGTCACATTTAACTGCGAAACAGTTAAAGCTCCCAGCTCCTGCATGTGAATTTAACAATCCAATATTGTGAAGTGAATGAATGCAGTAACATGAATTTAACACGCTGCTGACTTCTTCTGCACTTGGTCATTCCACAGGAATATTTAGTGTTTTAAATTAAAACATCAAAAAGTAATGAAGCGAGTACAGCGGTTATGTCGATGTGAAATCCAAGTTTTAATTGGAATCACTCCTCACAGCTGGAGTCACTTTCAGCCCTCTACTAAAGGTTCAATCAGTTGTTAAAAAAATAACAGCTTAAGTTACATTTTGTTTGTCTCTCTTTCAGACACAAGGTAAAATCTTAGACAGACTTTGATAATTAAAAATTAATCCACAATTTGATTAATGACTCCAGGGATGCTAGGTGTTTCCAAACTGTTTTTAGCAATTCATGGATGATGTGTTGACATTCATTACTCTCTCTAATGTGCCTTTCACGGAGCCCAATGGTTACTTACCACATTACCACAACCTACCTCTGCCTCTTCAGGGTCAGAATATAAGTGTTATGCCTGTCTAATTTCAGTCTAAAATGAAGTGAAGAGGCTCTTAAAACATCCAGTGTGATTATTCACCTTTTCTGGCTTCAGGGATTCTTCTGTTATGAATGTTGTTATGTTGGTGAATGAAGCACAGACAAATTGAATGAACTATGCTCAGCTATCAGCAGCAGCTAAAAGCAGTTGCTTACATGGCTTACCATACTGGACTTTCCGTGTTTCTGTCCGTTACTACTCTTCTGCTTGCATCCTTACTGCGCTCACTATGCACAATGCACAGTCTTACAGTGACACCTACTGGCCAGGGAGCGAAGTTTCAGTGACAGTCCGTCGGATGTGTGTCTGTAAACACAACAAATGTGCTTATGTGCTTATAAGGTGACTGTTAATGACAATGACAACTAATAATCTAAATAGTAAATCTAAATGATAAGCATGTTGTGATTCTGTGACACAAGGATATCTAGTCTTGTAATTTCTGCTTTCTAATGTCAACATTAGTTCACCCATTTTAAGAATAAAAATCAGTGCAAGACACAAATTAAGGCAGCCTTCTTGTGGAAATTGTCACTAATATCTGAACCTCCTTGAAGGGGAACAGGGGACCAGATGGACGTACCGGCAAACCAGGACCCAGAGGAAACAAGGTATAGAGACTTCACAACATTGCCAAATTAGAGCTAGCATATAAATTCGTATTGCTAAACATCTGTCCATTACCTATCATTTTCATTTTCGTAGCCCACTATTAGTTACTGTACAGATGTTGTCTTCTCTTTACTTTTCTCCAGGGTCGGACTGGACAGAGGGGCCACGATGGCCAACCGGGCCCTTCGGTAAACTTAAAGCCTGTCAGAAATTATTTGAAACGTAGTCGTCCCTGAATTCTTTAAGCTCTAAAAGCAGGTCTTTCAAAAGTCTGAATGTTAGTATTTCAAATACAAGGTCTTAAGAGTAGTTTGTATTAGAATTAAAATTTAATTTGAACATGTATATTCCTAACATTATTGCCACTCATTTTATTATGGTTAAGCAGATTTTTCTATACCATAATCAGATGATGTGAAGGCCTGCGAAGCCTAAAAACCTCTATGGGTACATGTTTATACTTTTTATTCTAGATCAGCCTTAAACCTCCATCTATAATACTCACTTGTAATCCAGACCTGCAGAGATAGAACAGAAAAGCAAAGTCTTTTTACACTGCAGAAAGAATTCTTCAGGATGAGTGTGTGTTTGTGTTTGTGTATGTCTCTGTGTGTGATTTTGGTTTATCCCTCCCAGGGTTTGCCGGGGCCACCTGGACCAGAGGGAGCAGAAGGAAAGCCTGGTACACAGGTTCCCATTCTCTATCATATTTCCATTCCATCACTTGTAAATGCTTTATGTTTTGTCTGTGTGTCCTCTACTTCCTGCCACATATTGTACAAGCATGAATAATTCAGTGAATTATTTTGTAATTATCATGTGGACATATTCCACACACGTCATTATCTGTCTTGGTTTATAGTCCCGGTTTTGTGTCTTTTAGAGTGCACAGGGCTAAAATTGGTGATGAGAACAAAGTGAAGAGACACTTTACTGCTCATGCTTCACTTCTTTAAAGAGAAATGCTCCTTCGAGTCCAAGATTTCATGGCTGTTGCATGCAAACGTATAGCAAAGACCGCTAAGATAGATGGAAATGCCCTCAAACAGTCAAAAGTGACTCCCTAGTTGTTACTCTAATGTAGTAATTGTTGGTTTAGACAGCAGGAGGCAGTCTTTGTACAGTACAAGAGTTCTGTGATAAGCTGTTGTAGAGGGAAATGTGTTGCAAAAGATTGCATGTTCATCATCAACAATTAATTGATTTGCCGTTTGACAGAAGATTAATTGTACTAATTGTGATCATATGTTAATAATTCTGAAGTCTTTTACATGCAAAGTATTCTTTGGCTTTAACTTCTCAGATGTGAGGATATGCTACTTTTTTGTTTTCTTTCATTTGGGGCTGTTGATTGGATAAAAACCTCTGGTCATTTTATTTGACTTGACGTTTTATCATTTATTTATAAGAAAAATAAACAAATGAATCAATGATGAAAATAAACCCTTTATTGGGGTGACTCTTGTTTTAAAAAGTCTCCACTGCAGTTTCACTTGTATCAAGTCAGTGCCTTGATTTTAAGAGATGTGTAGAAACAAATGAACAAAAGGTTTTAATGAAATTGATAAAAGATCTGATTTGACATTTTGGGAGATATGCTTAATCGCTTTCAATATCTCATATCTGTCCAATAAATGTGAAGCTACAACCAGGAGACAGTTAGATTAGCTTAGCTTAGCTTAGCTCAAAGACTGGGAAGAGGGGGAAACTGCTAGCCTGGCTCCATCCAAAGGTAACAAAATCTTCCTACCAGCGTGAATGCTGCAAAGTGTTTATGAGAAGAGAGCATCAGTATAGTACCGCTGGCCGGATTACCAGTACTGCGATAACTCCACAGATTGGAAATTATTGTTTACAGTGTTTTTATTATTTACCATTGCCACATTCTTTCCCTAACCTTAATCCAGTGGGTTTTGTTACCTTAAAGTAACCATTTTGCTATAATTGTTTTAACGTGTGGACATTGTTGACGAGAGAGAGAGGGTGAGCTATACTAATCATCTTATGACTATAGCTTCATATTTAATGTACAGATTCAAGAGTGGCATCACTCTTCTCATCATATCTAACACTCAGCAAGAAAGCACATTAGCATATTTCTCATAATGTTGAACTATAATTTTAAGATTTAATTACAACATAGTTCATGTTCTTCATAATTGAATTCATTAAAGTGATGATATTTACTATTTGCACTCTGAATGACCTCTGCTGTTGGGAGAAATTGCATTGTTGGTATTTTCTCTGTTTCTGTTTTAGGGTCCCTCAGGTGCAGCTGGCAGTGCTGGCAGTAAAGGACCAATGGTAAGACTGTTAGCCTCAGAATGACCTCAACGTTCAGCTTATGACATCATCCCTCCAGCTTGTCTTTTTTGGCTCTCTGCCACAAGCTACAGGCTTCAACAGAATAAAACCACATTATTACACTTTTACAAGACAGCCCAGGATTAAATATGGAGGGTTTTATAGACTCATGAGCAGGCAAACACAACAAACTCTTTTAACAAGACAGAATTGAACCTGCTACCAGGCAGTTGAACATATCATGCGTGCTCACTAAAAGTGGCTGGGGCTGATCCGAGTTCATGTATGTACATGCGTGTTTGTATCACACACTCAAAATATGTGGACACCTTAACATTGCACCTTTACATTATTACATAATTCATTTTACACAATAATTAATTTTCATTGAAAAACTATTTAAATGATTACGGTGTGATTTTTGCAGGGATCTGTACCAAATATTGATGTTTTCTTGTGTAGGCCAGGACATTTCTGCAGCACAACAATATTTCATTTAAAATGGTTCTTTGACTCTCCTCTATAACAGCCTCCACTCTTCTTGGAAGACATTCCAACAAATTTTAAGACATGGCTATAATGATTTCCAGCTGTTCAGAGTATTGTCAAGGTCCAACAATGATAGTGGGCAGTAAGGTCTGGCTCACAGTCAGTCTTCCAGTTCATCCCAAAGGTGTTGGATGGGACTGGGTACAGGGCTCTGGGCAGGCCAGTTCACCAAACTGGGAAAACAATCTCTTTTTGGACTTGGCTATGCGCATTATTTTATTGAATCGGGGAAGAACTGCTGCCACAAAGTTGGAACCACACTGTTGTCTATGCTGTTGCGTTAAGACTTCCCTTTAATGAAACTAAGTGACCCAAACAATGAGAAACAGCTCCAAACCAAATGTTTTTTGCCAACTCATCAACATTTTGTGCACATCAGTCTTAATGTTCTAAGAAAACTGGATTTACTACTTATAAACTCTAGATGTACTCCTGCTGAGTAACACTTTTTATATTACCAAATGAACAGTCACCACGTTATTGATTGCTCAAGTTAACAAAGACAAATGCCTTTTAAAGAGTCTTAAATTAAACTCTTAATCACCAATACATTATCCGTACGGACATTTAGGGAGTAGCCTTGTGAATCCCATCAAATGGCAGATTAAGTAACTATCGGTAAAATACTAATCAGCTGAGCTAAACCAATAATTTAAGAGCTCAGTGCACATCTGTTAATTGCTAGAAACAGTTTGTTCCACATTTGCACGTTTTACATTACACACTGTGTCCCTTTATACCGCATGTGGCTTTTTGCCGTTTCTTAGCAACTGTGAGTTTACTCTGCTACTTTTCCAGGGTTTTCAAGGAGCTGCTGGAGACAGAGGAGCAGACGGCCCACCAGGGTCTCCGGTATGTTTTGTTATTAGTCTGTGGTTGTGTCATTTGCAAGACAAAGCACTTGAAAGGCCATAACTACTTTTTATATGTATTTCCCTGTTGCTTTTATGGTTTACGTAAAACACTTTGAATTACCTTGTTGTTGAAATGTGCTATACAAATAAACTTGCCTTGCCTTGCCTTGCCTTGCCTTGCCTTGCCTTGCCTTGCCTTGCCTTGCCTTGCCTTGCCTTGCTGAAGCGGAGTTATTCAGAGACGAGAATGAAGCCAAGAAGGAAGTTTATTTGAGTTGACAGATCCTCTGAAGCAGATAGCACAAGAAAGAGCCGTTGGGTTGTTTGTAAATCTATTCCCCGTGAAACAAATGTTTAAGCCAGCAACCAACACGGTTTTGTCCAAAGATGAGACTCTAAGAAACCAAACTGAGCTGAGCTAACTTCCAGTCAGACAGCAAACAAGCATTTTTGCAAAAATGTCAGAGATGTGCGCTTGATCATCAGCATCCTTGTTTTCACTGTGCATGTTGTCATAAAGCTCATGGGTGTTTGGGATGATGTAATGTCTATGTAGTCCTGTGAATCTGATTGGCTGAGCAGATAAACAGACGGTATTGATTAGGGGTGGGACAATAGTCTTGGCTAATGAGTCAAGACGTTACACAATAAACAATACATGATATTGGGTTCGCGAGAACGAGAGAATGAGACGAAATTTTAACTCTACGTTTTAGAAATCAATGACGAAATATATGTCTTTTATTTGACTGAAAATCACAAATGCAAAACAATGCATGTGCATTTTGAAATGTTGCTTACATATTATTGGTGTCTTGTCTGTCACTCTGTTGCCATTTATTTTTTCCACCTGATACTCAAAATGCTGCCACAAAAACGATTTTAAAGTGTCTGAGGCATCTTTATATGCTACACACTCCATCATGCTGTTATTGTGAGACAGCTTTTCATCTTGACGAGAAATGTCAATGTCACGTTTTATTATAGCACTGCTAGTATTGATTGGAACTTTCTATCTGACAGGGGCCACCAGGGAAACCAGGACCTCCAGGATCACCAGGCCCCCCAGGAGACAGGGTGAGTCCACAGGGACAGAGCAGTCATGACATCCATTACATCAACACGCATATATGTATATATGTGTGTATTTTGTCAATGTGTGCTATGCAGATGTTTGTTTTGTGTGTGTTTTCTCAGGGTTTTACAGGGAAGCCAGGCATGGAGGGACCTCAGGGCCCAGTAGGCATGTATGTAAGTGATTCTTCAGCAAGGCCAATACAGGGAATGCACCTGTACTACCTTTTCCCAGAATATACATAATGTGTGTAGAATATACAGTGTATGAATAGTATACTGTATCATTTCACATTAAGACTAAACAGATTATTACCTTTTACCTTTACATGTTGCTTTGTAATTTCAATATTGATGTTAAACAAGAGACCATGTCAAAATGGCTTTATGGAATGGAACTGAGCATTTAAAAAAAAACGATATCATGTATGAATGTATGGTAGGTTAGGCTCATAAGTCGCACACACAAAACAATGGTATAGTTATTGTAAAAAACACATTTTTTAATAGTAGTGGATCGGTCCAAAGTGATTTTATGTCCTCACACACAAACATTCTTCTGATAATAAAACCGAAGAGGAAAGAGATGGGGCTACTCTTTCTAGTAAAATAAAAACTTATTACAATTTATTAAAAATATTGTATTTATAAATGTTTTGCCTTCTTGCCGATAATTTCACACTTCTGTTTTTGCCCGCATTCATCATGAGTTGAACTCAAAGATCTAAGACTTTCTCTATGTACACAAAAGGCCTATTTCTCTCAAATATTGTTCACAGATCTGTCAAAATCTGTGTTAGTGAGCACTTCTCCTTTGCTGAGATAATCTATCCACCTCAAGTGTGGCATATCAAGATGCTGATCAGACAGCATGGGTTTTGCACAGGTGTGCCTTAGGCTGGCCACAATAAAAGGCCACTCGAAAATGTGCAGTTTCATTGTATTGAGGGGTCCAGTATCTGGTGTGACCACCCTTTGCCTCACGCAGTGCAACACACCTCCTTCGCATAGAGTTGATCAGGTTGTTGATTGTGGCCTTTAAAATGTTGGTCTCTTCTTCAATGGCTGAAGTTGCAGTCAGGTCGAGACCCCGATGAGGATGACAAGCATGCAGATGAGCTTCCCTGAGACGGTTCCTGATAGTTTGTGGCAGAAATTCTTTGGTTATGCAAACCAGTTGTTGCAGCAGCTGTCCGGGTGGCTGGTCAAAGATGAACTTGGAGGTGAAGATTTTGGATGTGGAGGTCCTGGGCTGGTGTGGTTATGTGGTCTGCGGTTGTGAGGCCGGTTGGATGTACTTCCAAATTCTCTGAAATGCCTTTGGAGACGGCTTAATCTAAAGAAATGAACATTCAATTCAGACAGCTCTGGTGGCCATTCCTGCAGTCAGCATGCCAACTGCACGCTCCCTCAAAACTTGCGACATCTGTGGCATTGTGCTGTGTGATGGAACTGCACATTTTCGAGGGGCCTTTTATTGTGGCCAGCCTAAGGCACACCTGTGCTATACCGATGCTGTCTGATCAGCATCTTGATATGCCACACCTGTGAGGTGAATGGATTATCTCGGCAAAGGACAGATTTATGAACAATATTTGAGAGAAATAGGCCTTTTGTGTACATAGAGAAAGTCTTAGATCTTTGAGTTCAGCTCATGATGAATGGGGGTGTGGTGTCCGAACAATAATGCTGCGAAGATGTGTTGAGAAGAAATCCACTTGATACTGTTCTTGATCATAAAAGTTTATTACATCAAGGAGTTCAGCATCAATTACAAGCTCTGCAGCAGCTTGGAGAGTGACCAAGCCCGATGGCCACTCTGTCTCTCTGTACATCAAACACAGCTTATATAGGACATGTTTAGGTATCTACTAAATACCATATAAGGGTCAGAGTCTGCAAACTAAGGCTCCAATCCATATAAGAGCAAAGTTCTATAGGATAAGTGTAGACATCTTGTTGGACACCAGATAAGGGTCTGAGCCTCCACGTAACCACTGACCTCTGCTCTCCCCTTAAAGGTCACTAATCCTCTATCCAGCTGCTACAGTGCTATGTTAAACTGTTATGCATCAAATGCACATATGTTTATACACCACAGGGGCAAAAACAAAAGTGTTGCGTTTATAATTTTGTTCAGTGTACATTTCAAGAATAACATGGCAATAAAAGACTGAATGACATTCTGCAGTCAGTGTATCACTTGTCTGCTTTTAAAGTTAATCTAGAGTGTATATAGAATGGTAGAAAGTCTTTCTTCCACACTGCCACAAGTTTATAATTTTGTTCAGTGTAGATCAGAACATTGATACCACTCTATTTGAATGCTTAATATGAAGCTACAGCTATATGTATCTTGTTTGTTAAAAACAGCTGGTCTGACAAATATCGATATGTGAGGCTGACAAATGTGATGCAACTGCAGGATGCTATCATGTCAATATAGACTAAAATCTCTAGGGAATATTTCCCAGCCTTGTTGAATCCATGCCACGAAGAGCCCAATCTGTTCTGGGGTCAAAGGGGCGGTCCTACCCAGTAGAAAGGTGTACCTAATGCAGTAGGAGAGTATTTCCAAAAAGGTCAAATCAAACAACTCCTACAGTTCAGATCTTTTAATGCTCAAAAAAACTAATCAATTATGGTATTTTTGAAAATCTGTTGTTCCTTCTGCCATCAGGGCATCCAGGGCACCGTGGGCATGCGTGGGCCTCCAGGGTTCATTGGAGAAAGGGTAAGGTCATCTTTCTGTCACCCATCTCGAATGTTAAAACCTTGTAAAGGTGAGCTTTGTTGGCGGAACAAAGGAACGTGAGGGGAGCTTCAAACATGCCGTTGTACATGAGAACAGATGAGGATGTTCAACAGTTGAGTTCAAGGAATAATAGCCACTTTTAGAAGGCAAAACTTTTTGCAAACATTTTCACTGACATTTTGACAATGTGGGGGTGTGGCGACTTTTGGAGGCAACGTTAGCTGTGAGAAATAACTATAATAAACTCTTTCTTTTCCTTCTGTGCCAGGGTGAGCCAGGTTTACGAGGTTTACCTGGGCCCGCTGCGAAGCCAGGACCTGCAGTAAGTGTCTGTAGTTTATTTTTATTTCCCATCTTTCAGCCCCGGGAGCTGTTTCAGGGTATACGAGAGCAGGACTGAGCACTGTTCCGAGGATTTGATGAAGACAGCAGCTATAATGGGGTCACACCAAGGAGGGTTTGGTAAATAAAAGGAAACCAGTGAAGTGTGCAGCTGGTGTGCAGGGACTGCCTGTTTATGGAGGCAAACAGGTCTCAGGGATTGATTTTGTTGGGGACACTGGTGGCAAATTTACTGGCAGAGTGACATGGCCACCAGATGCAGCCCCCTGCAATCCAGACTGCCAAGTGACATCCTCAATGATAGCCCTGTTCCACTCTACTGTTTTGGTAACAGAGTGGAACAATCTAGTGCTGACTGATGGTTTATGAAGTTTGGCCACCTCTACACTTTCCAGTAAGCATTGTTTTTTTTACTTTATTTAGGTGTTTATTTTGAATATATGTGAAACAGAGACATCAGACAAGAAATGGTAATTAAAACAAATCAATAATAATAATTAGAGTCAAAGACATTTCTTTAAACTCTTGTCAATTTCTTTACATATTCGAACAGTGGGAAGAGGAAAAGAACTTATTAAAATCACACCCCTTGTCCACAAATAAAACCCTTATAAATAACCTGTCTTCCAAATTAATATTTACACATCTACTTTGTCATACCCAAAAGCAATTCAAAATGTACATAATTTTTTTTTTAAATAAGGAAAAAGAGGTACATATGAGGAAAGAATGAATAACAACAATAACAAAAGTGAAAATAAATACTAGACCCAGAAAACACTGAATGTTTCCCCCCTTTCTTCCTCTCTGTAACCTGTGAAAACCATACTATTATACCCAATTTTAAACTGATTTATGTTTGGACAGTGCTTTAGTACGGCCCGTAGGCTAAATGTGCTTGAAAAGTGAAATTATTTTACACATACTGCTTACATGACAATTGTTTTCAATAGTATTTTAGTCTCTATATTACTATGTAGCAAAACTTGCTACAGATTGAAATACTGCATGATGAAAATGGCTGTGAAATGGTTTTTTAATTTTTGTTTTACTTTGTGTGGTGCAAAACAGCGAAGAAATACCAAAATACAACAGTAAGAAGTAACCTAGACATCTAAAACATGAACTTTTTACATTAGCACACCTTTTCACCTAGCATTGACACAGTTTACTGGGTTACTTAGCTGCAGATTTTGGTTTATTGGGTAGTAAAGTGAGATATTGTCAGGGTTTGTCGTGTGTGCAGGCAGGGACAGGTTTTAGGACCCAAACGCAGGACACAGAGGCAGAACAGGTACAGTTTCTGAGCATTTATTTAAGCCCACAGAACTTACGGCAGAGTTCAGAATTCAACAAAGGGTTGTCCAAAAACGAGGCAGCAGAAACAGACAGACAGGCAAGCAAGCAAGCAAGCCACACGGCAGTGGACAAACATACAACACACCAGCAACAGCTAAACAGAAGCAACAAACATTTAAGCACAGGTGATACTAATGATGACAGCAGACAGACACAGGCAGGCAGGGTGATGTACTTACAGGAACACAGAAAGATACCAAACAGGCCCATACTAACAGAACTACCAACAAACCCACAGACAAATCCCAACAGAAATATGAGTACATATAAACAGATATACAGGGTACAAAAGACCAAGGGCATAAGACAAGAATCCAACTGGAACTCAAAACACAGAACAGACAAGCAGGCAGAGAAATAAAATCAACATTCAGAGGCCAATCTAAATGCAGAAAAATAAACTAAACATCATAAAGGCAAAAACTAAAACCGGACAGACAGGCAAACCGAATAACAAAATGAATGACAAGAACAGACTGAAACCCAAAACACAGACTAAATGACAGATACAGAGAAGACTCAAAATAACCAAACTGACAGAGAACTAACTAAACAGAGCAGACACGCCCACAGTATGATAGATATAAGAGCTGTGAAGCTACACAGGACACATTCAGAATTAATCTCCATTAGACAGTTGATTTGTTAAGTGGCCTTAAACACATACCCTTGTAAACATCATAAATGCATGTACACACACACAGACCTCGTCTTTTCCTTTAGCTGCGCGGATTGGCTTTTCCCCTGCTTTGGTGAAGTTGTCTATGAAGCTGAAAACTCTATGAATCAATCCTCCTCTTTTGGTTGGTTAGATTTGGGAATAAGAAAATCACTCGTGCTTGGAAAGAGTTACTTTCAGTAATGGAAGCGGGAGAATTTTCAGAAGTTCACTCCATGTCCACCATCCCTCCTGCAGTGTCATTGGACACACTTTTGGCTCACTCACATAGTTGCCCATTAATGTGAGAGTAAAGTTACACAACTCCTGGAAGGTGAAATCATCAGCTTCTGGCTTGAACACTAAATACATCGATAAACCGAATGCGCTGGACAACCTGAGTGAGGTTCTACATTTTGCTGGAAAGGTTTTTCAAAATATCATGTCCATACTTTATTCTCAGAGGGAATGAAAGAAAATGTAAGAGCTCTGGAGTGTAGACAAAGCCTGTAGGGAACAGTGTTTGTCAAAAAGTACACCTTTTAAATCTGTGATATTCTGTTAAATGTTTGACTATACAGTCATCACCGACCTCAAGATACAGTAACTATTCAGGGTTTACAGTTCATTAAAAAAACTTCCACTATATTAAAGGTTCAGGTAAGGTGTAGGAGGAAAGTAATAGCAGATGCGGTCATTAAAGATGTTCCAAAAATGTTTAAAGAACTCAGCTTGGTAGCCATCAAGCCCCTGGGCCAGATGACTATTCTGGCCTTATTCATCTCTCACTAAGCAACCAACAATAATACCAGCTTCAGAGGTATTCTGACTGGATAAGGACACTTAATGCATCACAAAATGGATAACTTCACACTATACTTTCAATTCGTCCCCTGACTACAACAGATTTTTAAAAATTTTTTGTAATGCTTGGAAAGTGTTGAGAGAGACGTGGGTACAAATGATATTTGAGCTTACACAAAATACCTGGGGCTTCTTTTTCTTGTCTCCTCGTACTCGTTGCGGGTGTGATTAGCATTTTCTGACTTGTCTGGTTTTCTTTTTCAGGGTCCCCCAGGTCCGCCTGGAGAGAAGGGACCCCGGGGACCTCAGGTGAGAGAAACCTTTGATAGGAAAGTTTGTGCCCTAAATCAGAGAGAACAAAATATTTTGCTTCTTGCTGCTTGGTTAATGGATTCAAATTGTGATGCTGGTGGTTTTTAATCATTAAATTATGACTCAGTATTACGCAGTATCACCCATTGTCCCTAAGGAAATTCTGTTTATAAAACCAGCACAGAAAACATAATGAATAATCACACACAACGTTGATAGTGATCACAAATAATCTATTTTTCTTTTTTAACAATATCCAGTCTAGAAGAACTAATGAATTCACTGGGAAACATTCATAACCATCAGATCATATCTTTCAACTTTCCTAATGAACCAGTGAATTAAGTGGAACTTCTTGTTTCTTACAGGGTCGGCCTGGAGACGAAGGGCCCAAAGGGATACAGGGCCCACCAGTAAGTTGTAGTTCATAGTGAAGTTGAGCGGTTTACTTTTTTCATATTGACACATCACTGTGTGTTGCAGGGCTTTCTGTTTGCGTTTAAATTGGACACACAGTTGTTTTCTTGCCTTTTTGCTTTGGTTTGGTATCTTGACTCATCATGGTTTATCAAACATACATCATAAAAAACCTGTTTACCAATCAATGTGTCCATTTGTTTGCATGTACGATTACATGCATCCCATAATGTAACTGTCAACTGCTTCTTTAAACTGAAAGTGAAGATGAATTGACTGAAATTAGTCACAGTTGACTGAATATTATAGATAATCTGTACATACCAATGACAGACTGAGTCCAAAAAGTCTTGGAAACTCACTCAGAACATTAAACATTTGACAGAAAATGTAAGATTGATTTTTATTCTAGGGCCCTCCAGGTCTCCCTGGTGTTGATGGGGCAATTGGAAAACCAGGACCGAGGGGAAGCCAAGGGCCCCCAGGATCTCAGGGGCCACAGGGGCCAGCAGGAATCACAGTGAGTGGGTACCTACCATCGACTGCTGCTTTTACTTATACGGTCCAGACGTCTTATAGTCTGGAAAGATGAAAATCCACAAATACTTTCATTTTAATACAAGATGTCTGAACATCTGGTTGACCCAACGCACCTTCAAAACCAAGCACTTACAAAAAATTTACATGAATCTCCTCAGGGCCCACAGGGTGCTGATGGATTATTAGGAGCAGCAGGGGAAAGAGGACAAAAGGTAAACCACAGTCCATATAACAATCATTTAATATGAGTATTTCATTTATGTTGAGTTACTGAACTGATTCTGTAACCACCAGGGGTTACCTGGCTTACCTGGTGACGATGGCCCCACAGGACAAGATGGACAACAGGTTGGTTTAGTTATATAGTGAAGCAACATTTTCATATATCCAGTTTTGACATAAAGTATATCTTCGCCTTCCTTACTTGTTCTGGCATTTGCTTTTCTCGTTAACATAATAAAGTAATAGTAAACAATTAATGGCAGGAGGACTTTTTATTGTCAGGAGATGATTGTTTTGACTTTTGACATCAGGGTCTCCATGGCCAAACAGGAACTGAAGGCCCACCAGGACAGAAAGGATATCAGGTCAGTGTTTACAGCAGCATCAATCCTGACTCTTTACATCACTGATTGTTCATACCACAAACAACTTAAGAAATCGCCCAAAGGTGGTACAAGGTACAATATGAGACCAAACTGTCTTTGTTTAATGTTGCGGAACAGTCTACAGCCCCAGTTTTTTGAGGAATTAAACATTTTGACAGCCAACTCTGTAACAGCATTTGATAACCTGCAGTCAATAAATGTATCTAATTTCCTGTCTTCTTATGTTGCCATGTTTTCACAGGGGGACATTGGGCCTTGCGGGAAACCTGGTCCTCCAGGGCTTCCGGGAGAGAGAGGACTCGAGGGCCCAAAAGGATTGCAGGGACCACCTGGACCAGTCGGTAAAGAGGTAGGTGCATTTTATCTGCTGTTTATACAAAGATGATCTTCACTTTAAATTGATTACAGACGTTTTCTCACACGTGTTCGACTGCTGTCTCATAAATGACAGAGCAGCTCCGCAGGAGGTGATTTTTCAATTCAGTGAAGAATTTAAGGGCTTCATCACAATACCATTACCTCCACTCTGTTTACTTTACAGCATCACTTTATAGCAACAGTGTTATGGTGACCAGATTGGCTTGTAGCATTTTTGTTATTTCTTGTTGGCATTACAGATTATTGTCACGTATTTCAGGTGCTCTATGAAATACTTATAAAAATGGTACTACCATCACTGTTAGATAAACCGTGAAATGAACATTTCTTGACAATGCCAGCGCACAGCTCAGATTCCTGTGAGGGTTTTAACATGTTGATTATATAACATGCTGAGCAGAGAGCTAGCATAGCCTGTAATCTCTGCGATAGCTTCAAATCATTCCTTTAAAATGAGGTGTTTTCGTTCTGACCTGCAGCTGGACAGCTGTTCAACTCCACACTCACGTTCATTCCCCCTCTGCAGGGTGATGCCGGCCATCCTGGTGAAGCTGGAGATCCTGGACCGAAAGGGGAAAAGGTCGTTTTACTACCTCACTATAGTTTGTTGAAGTTGGTGAACGGACACGTTAAAGTTCATCCTGTTCACGCCGCTGATTAGGAGGGTGATTGTGTTGGTTTGACTCTAAGAGATGTTTGCAGTTTCTGATCAGGCTGTGGCTGTTGTCGGCAGGGTGAGGTGGGACCTCCAGGGTTGTCTGGTCGAGAAGGCCCTTGGGGAACCCTTGGAGAAAATGGTGAAAGGGGCCCAAAGGGGGAGAAGGGCCACGTTGGACTAATGGTCAGCCCAATTTTGTGTTTGGTATTTCTGTTACATTTTAATGATACAGCATACTCCCAGTATCCCAATTTATTGGATTTGGTGAGTTATTGATCTCCCCTGTGACATCAGTGAGCCACACTGTTGCACTGGTGACATGTTCCTTCATTACCATGAATACACACACTGTAGTTTATTTTGACTCAATCCCATATACACCATCCTTGCTGCTGTAAATACTCACTAAGCACTAAATGTGTATTAATATGAATGAAATTAGTCCCAAACAAAAGCACTTTTTACACTTGTTTGTAATGTGTGTTAAAAACTGCAGTGCCCAGCTGTTTGAGCCTTTTTTGATGATTAGAAGCACTTACATTTTTAGTAGTGATGATTGAATATTTAATAAACAGAATATAAAATGGATCAGTCAGATTTTGGTGAGTAGAAGCTGTTCCTGATGTCATGTTCACCCTCTTGAACAGGGTGAACCGGGGCTGATGGGTGAAGTGGGACCTGCAGGTCTGGCCGGGTTAAAGGTAAGTTTGTTTCCAGGATGCACTGACGCTGTCGATGACAGGCCGCTCAGTGGCCTTTGTATTTAACCTTTTATTGAACTGTTCACAGCTGGGATTGACATTTGTCGATGTATGACAGATCCATTTTATTTTTACCTGTTTCTCCCGTAATTCAAACTGATGTCAGCGTGTATACTTTTTCTGTGCTGTGTGGCTTATTTTAGGGAATCACAGGCCCTCTGGGACCCCCAGGCCTAGATGGACCTCAGGGCCCGAAGGTAATATTATTTTCTTTCAGTAATAATCCTCTGGCATTCGTTCACAATGTTGTTAATAATTGTTTCATTTAAGTACATAAAAAATTTACTTGTAGCTGAAATTTTAGAATTACTTTTATGGAGTTATATAACTAAAGTTCAGGAACAGGACCACACCTCTCCCACTAATTCCACCCCCTGCGCCTCATCCAATTCCTCCAATCAACCACCCGTGCTTCACTCATTTCATCTACCTGTGCCTCTAATCCAGTCACATGCACTCACGTATATAAGCCTGTCTAACCCCTTTTCTCTCCCGTTTCTCAGTTCTCACGACCATCAGTTCCGACTCAGACACACATTGAAGTTTCTCGAAAGTACCTTTGCTTACCTTTACACAGATCACGAGCTGATTCTCAGCCCCCCCAACTGCGATCCATACGAAGATCCGCCCGCTCTTTTTTTGCCATCCATTAACACCACACAACATTCCCGGGGAGCTCCTTACACCCCACGGTATAATCCAGTTAGGAATCCCTCACCTTTAAGTTATAGGGAGCTTACAGTCGCAGCATTTACCTTTGTTGTTCACGTGATACAACACGCTCAGTCTTTCCCAACTGCAGGGACGAGTACGACGACTGCCTCTCCACCATTGTATTTGGCTCCGTTGTTCAGTGGCATCAGGTTCACATATTACGTCCTCTTGCTTCCCAGGCCGCATGCCATAGTGCAAAACTCCAGACCCCGCAAATAGGCATTCTCGATGCCCCATCTTTCCAAGGCTACGCCCTGCCGTGCCTCCAACTCCCATCATCCCCAAACCACCCACCCTTCTATCAGAAAACATTGCACAATCAACTGACGGTCCGATTCCTCAGAAAGTCAACCAAGGGAAGGCCCATACCATACCAAGGCGGCAGGATGGTGGCACATAACTTTAATGTTACGTTAAATTACGTCGCAATGTTCATGTCGCCGTTTCCTCACATTCCTTATGTGGGGGCGCCGACACCAGAACCTGCCGCGGTTGTTCCGCCAGTGTATGAATATGTGTGAATGTTTGTTTCTGTTTGAGCAACACAGGCTCAGTGAATGAATGTGAGTGAATGGTGAATGCAGATGTAGTGTAAAAGCACTTTGAGTGGTCAAAGACTAGAAAGGCGCTATACAAATACGGAGCATTTACATTCATCCTCAGTCCCGAATTCCAAGCTCCATGCAACCCACCCGCATGACACCAACCGCACCTATCTCTCTCTATTCATTGGACACCCAAACTCCCCCATCCATATCATCCCACAAGGCCGATCCTTTCTTTCCCACTTACCACTACTATCGGCACTACTACTACTATTAGCACTTGTAAAACGAGCAAGATTGTGACGCAACTTCCTTTGTTCTTGGAAAGGCGTCTCTTTCTCTTACGACAACCACATAGCACAAACCGAAGACACCACTTTACACCAACGCATAACCCTCACCGGTTTCAGCGGGCACAGAGGCAGATGGTTGGCATCCGAGCAACCGCCAGACCCGTCCTCACCCCCCCTTTTATTTAAAACTGTCAGGTTTAAACTTAAAAGTTGTTCCTGGTTGAATTTGGTTTTCGGTTATTCCTTGTTTGGTTTGGGCTCAGGGTGCATAACCACTGCTACCACATATTTTTACAATTATATTTTTGCTTAACAACAGCAGACGACAGCAAAATCAACAGCAACGTTTCCGTGATATGTTAACTTATCCGGCGTCGGTGCATACTGCGTACTTAACCCTTGGGTAAAGTGACAAAAGAAAGCATGTTAGAGTTTGCTTTTATGTGAAAGTCATTCTACCCTAGACTTCATTTTGATAACATTGGTTTTCACTGTGGACAAATGGTACAGCTGCTGCTGACAGAGAGTAAGTTATCACCTGATTGAGAGGACTCCTGCCGCTCCAGGCACATACTATACGCTTTCTAATACACCATCGCCGATAGAGTATATCACCTGCCGTGCTCTGCTTGAACCACATCAGTTAAGTCAGAATGGCATTAAAATATTTTCATCCATCTCATCAGGGGGATTCTGGGCCTGTAGGGACTACTGGGCCTCCAGGGAGTGAAGGCCCTCGGGTAAACTTAACTACATTTAGCATTTTGTACAATATGGACTAAAGTGCAGCTAAATGAGGAAAGCCATCCATTTGTTTTGTTTGTCTTATACATAGGGAATAACTGGTGCACGTGGTGTCAGAGGAGACACGGGGGGGCTGGGACCACCTGTAAGTATCCTTGAGTATTACTTGAGTAGTTGTTTACTTTATTTGGTTTGTTTTCCATGCAAAGTATGCACAACTTCTCCATCTGTTACATTACAGTTAACCTCACAGTCCACATAATATAAACCTCATCCTGTATGTGACTTTTCCAGCAGCTAATGGAGGCAACATTTTTAAATACATGATTTTCCCTTTGCGCTATTACAGCAAACATCAGTAAATTAAGTGGCCGTGGAAGGACAGTATTTTTAAGTGATTTAGAGAGAAATCTAGTCAGTGGTATTTCAGTTTTAATGGTCATCATAGTATGTGGTGCACTTGTGGTGCCAAATGAAGAGCACGATGAGTTCAGACTGCTGGCTAACAACTGAAGCCCTGATGATGAAACAGAAATTTCATTTCAGGTTCATCTAACGTAATATAATAATTGGATGGACTGCGATGAAATATGCACACACAAACTTTGGTGACCCTATGACTTTTCCTGTAATGCCACCATGAGGTTGACATTTTTGGGTTTATAGGAAAAATATCTTTGCATTTATTAGGTGGATTGCATGACACAAATCCATGCCCCCCTTCAGGATGGATTATTATTACTTTGGTGGTCCCATGACTTTTCATCTATCTCCATCCTCAGGTCAAATCTTCAATTTGTCCAATTCCCCTCAGCCTCAGCTGTACTTTGTGTTTAGTGTTCATTAAAATGAATTACCAAGAGGTGAAGTAAAAATCCACCACAGGTGAAACTAAATGATTTTTGTCTTTTGTTGCTATATAAACACGTAAACAGATAACCGCTTAGGAAGTATAAGCCATTAGCAGATGTTTGCACATTAAACTTAAATAACTTTAGCAGCAGTTGAACTCAGTCACCCAGCATCTCACCCTAAAGGCTAATTTTGATTTAATTAACTTGAAGTAAAATTAAATTTTAAGCCCCAAATTAAAAACAGAAAAAAATGACTTAATAACTTGTCATGGTAATTTTATTGCATTTTGGTGATATCTGCATTGCAGGGCCTAGTAGGACAAGTTGGACCTCAGGGAGACCTGGGACATAAAGGGGAACCAGGGCCACCGGGACTGAAGGGAGAGCCGGGAGCCCCGGGTGTGTCAGGGGAACAGGTTAGTGAGGTTAACATGTCATATGTATCTACTGTATGGCATTTAGAAATCCAACATAAATGAAGCACATGGTGCTACACCTTCTTGATAAATACATTTTAATGCAAGCACATGTTTACTGTGTGCAAATATTCATTAAACTACCGTAGTAATATTAATTACCCGTGCAGGGTGAGGATGGTCTGCCAGGTATCCGAGGTCCTCCGGCTCTGCCAGGGTTTGAGGTGAGAACGAAACCGATATTGAGTAGCGTCAACACATCACCTGATGTTAATTACCTCTGCTAAAGACAGCTTTTTTACCCTCAACAACTCTAACTTTGTTAATTGTGCCTCTTCGTTCTCTTTTTCAGGGGCCACCTGGAGAGATGGGACCCCAGGGTCCCCCAGGTCCCACAGGGGCTCCTGTAAGTGTGTGGTTGTGTACAACACAGAAACGCTGTGGATGATGACATTATGTTTTGCCTGCAGCAGCTGGTCTATAATTATACCATTGGTTTGGGAGTGATTAATTATTGGGGAAAAGGGCAAACAATCATAAACTCATGGTGTGCGTGCGCGTGTGTGTTTCTGTGTGTATGTGTTTTGTTTTTGCCACTTATGGCAGTTAAAAGCAGCATGATAATAAAAAAAAAATCATTATGGCTTTGCAGGGAGTGCTAGGAAGACCAGGACCTGAAGGGAAACAGGGAATGAAAGGGGAGAAGGTAAGATCCTCATAGTCCAGTGTGATGTGTTGTCTCTATGCATCTTGTAACTTCTTGTAACATCTTTTACTCATTCTAGTTTTCCAAAACATCTTAAATTGTACATATTTAAATAAAGAAAACAACATTTGATCCATTTTGGAGTTAATTCTGCTTCACTATGACATACAGTAATTTCACTAAATTGCTCATGAAATACACATATTCACCTTTAGGAAATACTCTTATTCACCTTTTAGCCTTAGTTCGATGAGACGATCTTCACCACTCTCATATCTGTCCATTAAACATGAAGCTACAGCTAGCAGCCAGTTAATTTACTGTAGAAACAGGAGGAAACGGCAAGCCTGACTCTGTCTCCCCCTGTGCCCAGCCTTCATATTTATCTTGCAGTCATGAGAGGGGTATTGATCTTATTATATAACGCTCTTCAAGCCAGTAAACATATTTCCAAAATGTCTCTATATCTAACTATCTCTTTAAATCCTGTCCCCACCTCATTTTATGCATTTGAAATGAAACCAAAGTATTTTATGTTGTGTTTTATGTAATTACTCTTTATTGTGATCACCTTTCCCTTGAGAAGAAAATGTTAATTACTTATTAGGTCACAGACTGATCTTTTTCAAAAAAAACACAAAAAATCACACTGCACCTGTGTCTCCTTTTCCAAGTGGAAGTTGTCGAAAATGATACTAATTTGCTTTTTCACTGATCAGTTTGTTTGTTTTGCACCTACAGGGAGACGATGGCATGAATGGATCACCGGGGAAGATGGGCCATGTTGGAAGGAGGGTAAGAGCTTTCTGTTTTGGTCTGGCAAAATAATTTAAGATGTAGGAAAGAGTCCAGGAGTCCAATTTTTGGTCATTACCTTTGTTAGTGTTGGCCATTCTGACAGCCACTACATAAATAGATTTATACATAAAACATTGCTGTGGGTTGTTTCACACGTGTCCCCTCTTGCTTTCTGTTGTCTCATTGAAAATATGGTAAACTTGTCTGCAGGGGAAACGGGGGAAAGCCGGAGTCAGAGGAACCAGGGGAGACAGAGGGCCGAAGGTGGGATATATAGAAACAAGGCCACAGGCTTTGTGCACATTTGGATTAATTATTATGAATGAGCAAATATTAGATTGTGTCTTTTGTCGTTCAGGGTGAAAAGGGAGACACAGGACTGGCCGGCCTCCCTGGGTGGCCAGGGCTCATCGTAAGTCAATTAATTTGTTCACGTAACATGCTTTCATTTATTTTTATGTCTTAGCTGAACATACCCGCATACATCAGCTATGAAATGATCTATTCAGCAATCTGTCTCGTTCAGTGATTTAGAGAAGAGATCAATAAAGTAATGACTTTCACAATTAAAGTACATTTGATCAGTCAGTGCATTGATGTACATTTGATAAATGTATTTAATTTTTGTCACCAAGGGAATCCCTGGCTTACGTGGAGAGCCGGGAGATCAAGGTGAAAAGGGGAAAGAGGTAAACAAGAATTAATAAACCTGACAAAGATTCAGTGCAAACTTTACTTGCAGGTCCAAACTCAACTGGATCTCATTGGATTCTGTTTGTTCAAAAACAACGCTAGTTTCATTTGTGTTCAAATAACAGGGTTTGTCTTAGATTCAGTAAAAACTGTTAATAGCTGTTAATAAAAGGTTCAGTGTTTAATATTTAGGAGGATCTATTGACAGAAATGTAATGTAATATACATAACTATGTTGTCAGTGGTGTATAAAGACCTTACATAATGAAGCGTTATGTTTTATTATTATGTTTTTATTACCTTAAAATTTCTGTTTACATACCCCGTGGGTCCTCTTACATGGACGTCGCCATGTTGCGCCACCATGTTTCTACAGTAGCCCAAACAGACAAGATGCTCTACAGAGCGTGTTCCTTTACTACGATGAATACATACGAAGAAGAAAAAGAAGTTGAAGAAGTAGTAGTAGCTGTTGTCGTCTGGTTTTTAAAAGTAAGAAGAAAAGAGAAATTTGGACAAATGGAGGACCACATGTATTATTTAGCAGACAGAGTGTGTCGGCGACCGTAGCTTCTCCTCTGCCCTCGGAAGTGGGGGGGTGAGCGAAGAGTGAGCAGTTGGTTGTAATTCGCAACCCTCACCACTAGATGCCTCTAAAACTTACACACTGAACCTTTAAAGCACTAAGCCTTTGAAAGTATTCGTAGCTTCAAAGATACCATGTATATATGTTGGTTCAATTAGAAAAATCTAGTTATAAAAATGTTTTATCTGTATTTTTTGTGTCCTTAGGGTGAGAAAGGAGACCATGGATTGCCTGGACCAGCTGGAGCTGATGGCATGAAGGTAGGAGTATTTCTTGTAATGTCTAATGTTTTTAATTATTTCATTTATTGGTTCATTTAACAGGGACAATGCACATTAATAAACATTGATGTATATTGTTCAAGGCTGCAACACAGTCCTACCAATAGACCTGTTTCACAGCAGACCTTTTTACATGTCAAAGCAGCAGGTGTAATTAATAACATTAATGATGGCTGTATTACATTAAGGTGAGCCAGAATCAGGGTTTGGCCTTGCACTGCATGGCTCAGTGGAGAGGCTTCCTGGGACTCTTAATAGAGAATCGTTCAATATGAGTCCAAATATGTGCATGTGTTAGAGCACACTGCTTGTTTATTATTCAGGGATGTGATTTTTCCTGAAAAACTGAAATGGAGAGGATTTTAGGGCATTGATTGGCTCACATGTGTAAAGACTTTTTTTCCTTTTCCAAGTATCAACAAGGATGTTTGTTTGCGTTCAGCTGCCCAATTCCACACTTGCGCTGTGTGTACCCCAGTCGCTCTCACGCATCAGTGTTACGTAGCGTGTTGGGCAGTAATAACATTACTTTTCACAGTAAAGAGTATTGTAACAGATTACTATTTCCAAAATAGTTATATGATTACACTTACTATGCCAAGTAACGCTGCGTTACTGTGCTACTGAGCGCACCGTTCCTGATGTGAATGACATGCTGCAGGTCAGGGCACTGGACCATATGTTGTTTAAGTCAGCTGTTAGCCAAAAACCATGGTAACGACTTCTGTGTAATACTGGGCGCGATCCCGTGAAACTGTTGCGGTCGTTCTCACGCACACACCCTCCCGCTGTCAGAGTTGAAGTGTTTTGAACTTTTTCCTACATTTTATCAATAGACAGAGACTGATCTGGCTGTTTGATCTGAGTTTCCTGAATAATATAACTCTTTTTTTAACAGTTAGTCCACCAGGTCTTAAACAGGCAACGACCTTTGCTGCTGTCTCTTATTCATTAAAAATAATCTATTAACTTCAACTGAACTAATTTGAAAGTTAGTATTTATATTATTATTATTATGTTATTGTAATTATTAATTATAATAACATCAATTATTAATAATAATTTTTTTTATAGAGAGGTTGCGATGGCACAATGGATTAGAAACTTGTCTTTGATTCCCACTGCGACATAAGTTATTGTCACAGATCCTGTATCCATATGCTGTTCTAGAGCAGCTGCCAGTTTGATCGTGGTGTGTGGGGGGGTTCAGTATATTTTCCTGCTTTTTTGTCCTTTGCCAATCACATTCCTGATTAATGGATTTTTTTGAGTTTTTACAACAGTAAGCTAATGGGGTGAGATGGAATGAGTTTTAAGGGGGAGTGAGAAGGGTCCTGTGTGATGAGAGTTGTTTTTGCATCAGTCTTGCTGGCTATAGAGATCTGATGGGGAGAACTGGCTGGTCCCTGCTATTTTACTTGCATGACTGATGAGCCAAGAATGTGTTGATTCGTTTTAAACAGAGAGAAGGTTATGCCAGGAAGTAATGTTGAAGGTCTGGGCAGGCAGTTATTTCTTGACAGCTTTGCTAATGTTAAAAGTCTATAGTTTCCTCAGCAAATACAGGCAAAGTCACTGTATTAGGCCTCTTTTGAAAAAGTTTCTAAAGACACCCACCCAGTGCTCCACAACCTTCCCTTTTACTTCCATTGTCAAATTCTGGCCTTTACCCACAACATTTTGTGGCCTAGCATGTAGAAAACAACACAACACACAGACAAACACACAAAACGCCGAGAGAGTCACATCATGAGTCGCTCTGACAGAGGAGTGCTTGCCCTGATAGTCCTTTTTTCATTTCTTGTGATTTTGGTAAGTCATGCTAAAAGTTTTGAAAAATCCTATTTGTCTCTTATGGATATTTGTTGTGTTTTCTTGTGAGTCAGTCTCTGGAAACATTGTGTCATTCTCCTTTTTAAAATATCTTTAATTTTTTTTATATTTTCAGGGTATTCGTGGTCCTGTTGGGTTGCCAGGTCCACTGGGCTCGAAGGGAGAGCAGGTACAGAGAATTAAGATCGTAGTTTGTCATCTTATTTTCAGTTTTGTGTTTTGAACTTGACTTTTTACTACATTTGAATATTTTTTTATGATATTGAGGTTTGGCAAATGTGTACGTTTCTCTCTCTCTCTTTTTTAATTTTGTTAGGGAAATATTGGTCCACCAGGACCGAGGGGTACACCGGGGATGCCAGGGCTGCCTGTAAGTTTCACGTACTTGCTATTATATTTCTCTTTCATTGTATTTATAACTGGTGTCTTGTTTTTCAGTTTGGCTTTTACGTTGGCTTTCTTATATGGAAAGATGGTGTTCGACTGGGATATATTTTGAATTGAAGCACTTCATCTGTCACTTCATCTTGTGTCTGAAAAATGTAGACAGCACAGGAAGTGGAACGTGTGATGGAAATGTTATTGTTTTATAAAAACTCCTATAAAGTGCAGACTGCTATCTGTCAAGTAACTAATCTTTTCTTCAGCTGCCAGTCTGTTGAATAATTCACAGTTCAGCAGCACATAATGATTGTGTTCAACCCACTGTGTCTTGGGGGGGAAAAAAATCCATTGACTTAGGTAATAAAATCTGCAAAGCTGTGGTTGATGGGTTCTTAATGCACATAAAAGCACTCCGAAGCTCTTTGTTGATAAATCCCCTTCGCAGTGGAAAACCATACTAATGCCCTTTTCTTTTCCTGTTCTCTCCTCTGTTGCAGGGTTTGTTTGGATTAAAGGTATGATCTCATCAACTCAAGCACTCTTGTCCTGAAAGATCAAACTCACTTCGGCACTCACTCACTGTTGTCTGAAGCAAACGCCCTGGAGGATTTCTTATGTTGAGATCACTCTGGTTTATGTTGATGGCACATATAATCATAAAGCTGTCACACTTTGGAGTTGGCGTTAGAATGTAATGGGACTTTGCAGCAGTCTTTATTTATCCCATTTTCTTCTCGCTGCAGGGTTTGAAAGGCTACCAAGGTTTACCTGGTCTGCCCGGCAGGAGGGGGCTCCCAGTAAGTTCACAATATAGTTCGACAACAGAGGATGAAACAAACTCTGAATTAAGGTTTGATTGGTTAATGTGCTTCATATTATTATAAAGCACTTAAGATACACTAGGTACTGTACATCCAAAATGGATATATTTATACAAAGATGGCTACATTAACAGTGCCTAGAAATAAGTTAAGCTAAATATGAGATTAGCCTAGTGTGCATACTCTTGTGTGTCTGACAGTTTGCTTAGTTTATAACTTGACTAGCTTTTAGCTAACATTAGCTTAGCATTCAGGGGAAGTTATTCCAAATTATAGAGTTCTTTGGCTCGCTTGAGTTATTGTTTTAATCTATAATTTCTTGTTGAACACCACATTATTTGATTTTAGAAAATTGTCAAAATGTGAAACAGCTTAAGAAATAAACTTTTTATTTCAGTGCCTCGTCACTCAGTAGTTCCATCAATCTAAGATTTTTATATTTGTTAGTGTATAGTTTGTATATTAAGACTTCTTACATCACTTGTGATGAATTACAAAGGTTTTTCAAAATCTAGATAATATTGATCTTTCTGCAGTGTTTACCCAATTTGTGTAATTTTTGTACAATTTGTTACCACAATCTCCCTTGTGTTTTAGGGCCCACCTGGGGTTCCAGGACCCTCAGGACAGTCACTGAACATGACGTTGACTCAACTCAAGGCATGTGACTCATGAGTTACAATTAGGGTTGCCACCCGTCCCTTAAAATACAGAATTGTCCCGTATTTCCGAGTTGTCTTTAATGCAGCATCACATGCAAATCATCCCACCCGCATTCTGTGAAGACTAGTCCTTTTCTACCCCATATTGGGTAATACTCGCTGCCATTGTTGGTATGATTAATACCGTCGGGTTCAGGGCCAATCAGAGTCAGATAAGGATGGGTCTCTTGGCAGGGAGTCGAGTTGAATCAACGGCAGCAGCAGCTCCAGAAACGCCCGCGTCCCCTCTGAAACAAAAAAGCGGATGCAAAAGTAGCCTACCAACGACAAGTGGGAGAAATCAAATAGCCTTCTTGATGAGTATCAAGCCAAACTTCACAATTTGTCGGCCAGTGTTTCGTGTGGTGCACAGTGGCCTGTCAGACGTGTGACAGCATGCCGAGGCAGTGTAATGACTTAATAAAATTTACAAATTTTCTGATTGATAACGCTGGATTTCATGTGCTGCCTATCTGTTAAGAAATACTGTTACAATCTAAATTAAGCACATGCCTACATTATGGTATGATTTGTTTTTTTAAGGTTGAGATATACAGTCAGACACATAAGCATTAATTTAATAAGAGATAATGGCTATTTAATACACATTTAATTATCAAAATATAGTGCCAATGTGAAGAATATAAACAACGGTTATTCATAACCAATCTATAGAATTGCATTCTTCAAAACTATAGATTTATCAATAGGCTAAATAAAAGCTGATAAAATAAATACATAAATATATTTACTGACAATCAAAAGAACTACTACTTCTGGTCCACTGCCGTTCATGATGTTTATGGAAAATCCTTTGCAAAAGTCTTTCCAATTCATATCAAGTCATTTGTTTTAGCCTATTTATAGTTCATAAGTTATGGACATGACATTGATTTAATAAATTAATGAAACACAGTTCATATCTCACAAGTTCCTCCAAAAGCCTATTTTTTCTGGTCTCACTGTCACACATTGTTGGCCTATGTTTTTTATTGTGGTAGCTGTGTATTCAGCTATGACAATAAGACCACTAGTCTGTTGAGTTGTGATGTAGAGAGACAGCGTTTATCTGTTCACACTGATTTCAATAGCAAATAGCTTATTACAAAGTCCATTGGTATCAATCTTAATACTTTCCTGAAAACATGTTTTAAGTCATGATATGCCATCACTGGCACACCATCGGGCCTGTCGTTGCCGGGCCCCCGAGGGGTGTGGCCCCCACTGCGGCAGGCGGCCTTCATTTTTCTGTATTGAAGGGGGCAACCCTATTTACAATTACAAAAGCATTTATCATAAGAGCATCTGAAAGTACAAGTCAACATACACTCAAAGTGCATTCTCCCTCAATTTTGTTGCTCTATTCCCCTGTGCAGGACCTGATGTATGTGTCCGATAAGCCCAACTACCCTCTGATCCAGACTCTGCTAGATTCTCTGCAGCACGAGCTTCGGCTGCTGGTGGATCCTCCTGATGGCAGTAAGGAGCATCCTGCCACCACCTGTCTGGAGCTCTGGCTCTGTCACCCTGAGTACAGCAGCGGTCAGTTCCCGAAACAGTGTCATGACAGTAAATACACACTGAAATAGCTGAAGTTCTAGATACTGTCCTTTCTGTTACATGTGTGTTTTTGAAAGCTAAAATTCCAAAAGTTGCCAGATTCATTTATTACGTCAGAGATCAGAACAGCTCACATGGAGAAATGCTGTTTGTTATAAGGTAAAATTAAAATGGTAACACCCAAAAACAAGCTGAATAAAAATGTAATTTACCTCAATACAGATTTTATGGTGTGCCTATATATAGATACATAATGCATAATTAACTCCTAACACTTGAAATTCTTATTGAATATCATATAAGTGAAGGGTCCATATTCTCTGTGCCCACCGGTGCACCAGCAGTTGCTAGTTAAAGCAGGACTAACAATACATTTACTAGATACAGAAAAGAAAAATGTCTACTGCAATTCTTTACGCTTTAACATTTAGCCAATAGTCTATGTAGGAGTAGTTGTGATTCAGGTTTTTCTCAGGTCTTTCTGTCAGTGTGTGGCACAACACTTTCATCCCTGCAGATCTCATTGACCTCTTGGTAACCTTCCCCTGCAGGAATGTATTACATTGACCCCAACCAGGGGAGCCCAGCCGACACTCTGCTGGCCTATTGCAGCTTCTCCTCCGCATCAAAACAGACCTGCATTCATCCTCGAGACTCTCAGGTATAAAGACATCACCAGGGAAAAGCTGCCGGGAAATTGCACCTAATTTCATGTCGTCGTGTTGCACGACCGCAATCTCAAATTGATAAATTGTCAGTCAGCACACACTTCTGCAGTGATGACTTGAACTTGTGACACAGTCCTGTTGAAGGAAAATCTTATTTCGGTAGTTTGGACATCATTCCTACAGGATCAGTTATTAAATCTATGCTGAGATTCACTGTCTGCCATACACACACACAAACACAAGTTTTCAGGACTCTACAAAATTGCCATAAATATACCGCGCCCAAAACATCTACACAACAACTATCTCAGCCTCTAGCGTAAATCACCGAAGTATACAAGTATATCCAGCTGCGGCCGTGCAGAGCCTCCAAACCATGGCCAAAATCATAATTTGTTAGCGGGAAGGAAGTTAAGCAGCTGCAGATCATAGCAGATCAAAAATAAATGAAAATTTTATTAAAGGTAGCAATTTTAGCAACTATTAAGCAAAGAAATAAGGATAACCTATTGTATGCGTTTGAGCCAGAACAATATACTTTCAGTGCAAATTCAGTGTGGTCTAATTGTTGAATAAATGCAAACAAAAGGTGGCTCAGGAAAACAAAATAAGTTAAATAAATAAACATAACTATAGGTATTTAAGCAACTATTAAGCTAAAATAATGAGGATATATTTATATATTAAGCTCAGTGCTTAATGTTGCCTCCCGTTGGGAAGGAGGGGAGTAATGCATGGCTAAATGAGACATCCAGATGTCATCCGAAGGACATCAGGACACAGATGTTATCCTTCGTTATTCTGTACTGCAGTATGTAAAAACACAAAACTGACCTCCCACGACCTCTCCACTCTAATAGAGTCAATAGTACATAAAGAATTGATTCACTCAACCAAAGAATAAAATGAATTGGTCTCAGGTAGCGTGAGATGGATGCATCTATCACTAAAGTAGCCAATTTACTTCTGCTTCATGCTTGAGCTGCATGCTAATCCAGAGTTCATCAGCAGCTGTCTGAACATCATTGACCTTCACAGGTCTCATACATGAAAGCAAGACTTGCATCCGGATGTGCAAATGTGTGCCTTCTTTTCTGTGCCTGCAGCTGCCCATGAAAGCCTGGATGGAAGGCTTTTCTGAAGAAGGATCTTTTCAGTGGCTCAGCAGGTTGGAGCAGGGGTTTCAGGTGAGTGAATCCGTCTGAGGGAAACAACCAAAAGAAAACATTTCCCCTAATTTGGATGTTATTTCAAATCGCATATTCGCAGATGCATTTAAACTGCATTCCTTGATGTTATTGGACACTTGGGGGCAGCCAATTTTTGATGTTTTGACTGTAGCCCTGAATGTAACTCAACAACAGCAACAAAATATTTTCCATGCTAATATGCAATACTCTTCATGACGCAGCCTCTCTCTAAGGTCTTCAAAGAGCGGAGGCTACTCGCAATAATTGATACATTTTGTTTGATGTGACCACTCCACCACCGTTACTGAAACTGCATTTAGAGAGAGCACGAGAGAGAGAGAGAGCGCGCATTGCTCACAGCTTCAGCTTCAGTGCTTGTCCGCGACTTCTGAATTGCAAAATTGTAATCAAACATAAATGTTGTCGGTCAGTGTCTGTTCAATGTGTTAACACACAGGCAAATATAAGCCTTGGGCTTCAGCCTATTCTTTTATTCGGTTGCAAATGTTGCAAGTAATTTTGTGTGAATGGATTGGTGTAAGCACATATAAGATTCTTGTAAATTGCATATTCACACAAATTGTTAGTTTTTTCTGTATTTTGTAAACCGAAAAAAACCATTCATTCAACACAAACGGTTAACAGTCGCCGCACAGTAATGAGAGAATATCACACCTGACCGCGACACTGACACCTGTCGCTCTGTGTCCTGCTGTCTCTGTCCCACTCGCTGTGAGACACTACTGTTTTACTGTCTCCAGGATGCTTCATTCCCTCTAAAATGGCTGTGAGCTGCACTTTATCAGAGGTGCTGAAGTGAACATTTGTGTAGAATTATGCTGATATTTCTGTCTGATCACAAGTGTTTTCAGTTTCGTTTTTCTTCCTCTGATGAAGATCAGTGCACTCATCTCATAGGCTACAGTCCCAGACGGGCTCTGTGTCTGTCAGACAGTCTAAAGGGGGGTAGCCTCAGGGGTGGACTGGTAATCTGGCATATACAGTATGTAGGACTAACTGATTTTAAAAAATGGGCCAACGATCGGCCCACTCCCTCCCCCTTTGCTTGAGCTGTTTCTTGTGGGCCAAACAAATCACCAAATACGTGAAAATAACTGATTTGTTTGGCACTGGAGCTGCAGTAGCTTCATCATCAGCTGCATAGCCTACCCTGCATAGAGCAGGCACTTGAAGGAATAAAGGAGAGCCGTGGCCACTGAAAAATAGCTTGCCTGCATGTATGTACACTCTACTGCATTATAGTACACTAAATTATTTTATTTTGATTTGTCACCTCAGACATTTCCTCAATAAATTGTTGCAAAAAATTCATGGAATGCAGGAAATTAAGTGTTTAAAGCCCAAATGTTTCAGGGGGAGGACCCCCCAGACCCTCTCTAGTTGATATTATCAGTGTTCATTATTATCAGAAAATGGGACAGATGTTTGGGTTACTGTGTAGAGGTCATTTACTGTTGCTTTACAGACGTACTTTGGGCGGCAACAGGGGGTGGGGATGAAAAGAAGTGAAAACCATAGACTGTATATAAAAATGTGAAAACATGAAAGATTTCTGGGCTGGGCTAAGCCCCCAATGTTTTAAGAGCCTGGAAACGCCCCTGGGGGCAGCAGAAATCCACAAGTATGAAAAACACCAACTCTAAAATCTCATCACTAACATCAAGACTGTAAATGTGCCGTAAAGCCAAAACAATGAGGTAAAACAGGCTAAATAGCAAGCAAATCACATTACAACTTACAAACAAAACCGGAGATACTTCAGAGAAGAAGGAAGATACATTTTAAGTTATTTTTCTAATATTGTTATATGCAGTGTTGGGGTTAACGCGTTACAAAGTAATGCATTACTGTAATCAGATTACTTTTCTCTGTAACGCAGTAATGTAACGCATTACTCTTTAACTTCAGTAATCACATTACAGTTACTAATAACAAAATCATCGTGTTACTTGCAAACTGGTTGTTGAACTATCCCCATAAGGGGAGGAGAGAAAAATAAATCTATAGCCTGGGCAGTCTTGTGCTGACTCAGAGGAGGAACAGATTGTCTGACAAACAATTTGAGACTCTTTCCCAGGGTGCGAACTACAGGGGAGCCAGGGGGAGCTTAGCTGCACTTAATAAGACATCAGCTCACCTAAAAGCATGATTTGTGATATTTTAGGGGGTCTCTAAAATATTGACAGTATGCTTTATTGACATTAATCTCTATCATCATGGATCATGCAGAGCGTCAGACTTCATCCAACCAGAGGGAACGATTACTGACTAATCTGAGTAATCCAAAAATAATGTAACTAGTAGTGTAGCTAGTTACTTTCAGCAGTGAGTAATCTAGTAAAGTAAGGCATTACTTAAAAAAACAAACGTAACTAGTAATGTGTATCCATTACGTTTTTTGAGTAACTACCCTAATACTGGTTATCTGTCACACCACTGATGATTTGATTCATGACTTAATGACTTAAATAATGTTATTGTTGTTGCGTAACTATGTACCAGCTGACATTGTAAATACATCACGTTCTTATTCCTTTCCTATCAGTTTTACTATCCAGGTGCTAACGTGGTCCAGATGCGTTTTCTGAGATTGCATAGTACCACCGCCACCCAGAAGGTGACCTACTCCTGCCACCCAGGACACAGACTGGGTCAGACAGACAGAGACATCAAATTCCTCACTGATACAAGGAAGCAAAGTTACCTCGGAGCTCTTAAAGATTGTGTGGTGTGTATAAAGTTTTGTAAACTTCTTTTTCGCTGTGTTCTTGAAAGGCTTGAGAAAGTACCTGTCATGCTGCTGCTGTGTAAAATCTTGTTGAAGCAGGTTCATTTTATAACAATTATTTATTATTAGGAAAAAAGCATCCAAAAAATAGAGGAAAAAAAGAGGAATGAAATACATAATTTTCAGTTTCAGTCATTGCATATGAAAAAAGGTGAGTCATAGCAATTAAATGTAAAAACTAAAAAATGTATTCTATTTCTTGTGTCAGCCTGGAGAGGAGACCATTTCTGGACCTCGGGAGTCTGTGTTTGAGTTTGAAGACCTCCAGCTGCTTCCTCTGAGAGACGTAGCACTAATGGGAGGTGGAAACTTCACACACCAGTTTGGCTTCACTGTCGGACCCGTGTGTTTCAGCTAGGAAATGCTAGAAAGCTGTGCCGTCCCAGAAGCCTCACAGGCCCAGGATACAAACCTCTCTTCAAATCATGGACGTCAAGAGGACAACTTGAACATCTCTCCCAATTTCTAAAGATGTCACTTCCCTTTCCTCTTGTTTTGGGGGATTTGATCTCTCAAGCTGAGTGACCGTTTTAATGAATTTATGAGGACAGAAGTGTCCCCAGGCTTTTTTCACAGAGAAGTCAATTTTGTTTACAGAGACGTTTATCTTGTATTGAATAATTTAAAAATATATGTTTTTTTATCCTTTATAACTCTGTTTGATTTTTGTTTTGTATTGTGGGCTTCTGTCATAGCCTGGCCGTTGGGTATATAAAAGTCGGACTGTCCTAACTGAACAATTAACAATGTGTTCTGCATGGGGACACAGCTAATGTTGTCCCATTGGCTGTGTGTGACCAGGCCAGTAAACTCTCTCACTGTAAGTCCACTACTTTTGTACTGTAAGTCAACTCAGATGTGTCACTTTTCTCATGGTGCCGATCACATTTTATTTGTAAGACCAGCATTTATTTAATCCCAAAAACAATAGAGGGGGGCAGTCATCCTGTTTTATGCATACTTGATGCTGTCTTTTGCCAACAGCAAGATCAAACAAAACATTGTTTATTATTTTTGCAGTTTCATATAATCTATGTTGGGTTTTTTCTTACGTCTCAGGTATGATACATTAATGATGTACACATGGGCGCTGAAGCAGCTGTTGTCACAGTATGCTGATCAGTTCTGGAGTATCGCATTCAAACTTAAAGAAATGTTAGAAATGAAAGACCAAAACCAACACTGAAAAAGTTTAGTCTGTGTAGCCAAAGCCTGATATATTGTATTCCTCTGTGCCATAGAGCTCCATCTCAAAGCCACCTAGGTGAACTCATTATCATGAACACAAATGGTGTAGTTTATTTTGACCCACATAAACCGGAAATGCTGCCGGAAAAACTCTAAACGTATTAATCTGCATCTGAAAATAGTCCACAACAAATGCTTTATTTACTCCTGTTTGAGGAATGTTTGCTAAAAACGACAATGGCCAGCTGTTTTGGGAAATTACTGAGCCTTTAAAAAAAAAGTTATGTATTATGAGCTGTTTTTAAAGATTTACATTTTCAGAAGGAATTGATGGGATTGGGTGCCACAGACAGTTATAGAAACGGGAAAGTGTTAAGAGTCGGGCTAAAGCATTGTTGGTTTTGCTCACAATATAATAACGCCAGCCTTATCCTTTAAAATGGTGAACTCCTGCACACTGTCATCAAAAAATGTTAAAGAAGTTTCAGTCATAGATCTTTCATCATCATTAGGCTTTAAAAAAACAATACATTAAGCAGCATATTTTTGAAATAGCCACAGGCAGCAACAACCAGTCACAAATGGCGTCAAATCATGGGAAAGACAAATTAAATTTAACAATTTGTCAGAATTGCATTAAAAGACTAATCAACACATCTAATTTGAGACTGGGAAAAATATTGGGCCTTCCAAACTACAATCTGCTATCACAAACTGGTAAATAAATACAGTCTGATTATCAAGATACAATTTCCATGGTCTGTGATAAAAACCTAGCTGTTGCTTTAATTAATTTTGTCCTGACAGTGTTTGAGAGTTTACCACATTTTCATTAGAGTTCATTCTCCTACACAGCAGTCCAGCAGGTTTACATTAGATTATTTACTGTTTTAACAATAGAAACTGTGTTTAAGAGATTCTCTTTTTTTTTTTTTGTTATTCTCGTGTAAACTAAAGACTGAAGTTAAGCAGCCAGAGTTTACAGATCCACCTATTTCCTTCCAAAACAATACTGTAATTTCTTTCACTGTACTGTAAAGTTCATGCATAAGTGCAAGAGCATTGCCCTGCAGTATCCTGCAAAGCTTCCTGGTGAAAAAGAAGAGTACCTATTACCACCCACTTAGCATGGAGTAATTGCTGTCGGCCTGAATTTCTGCTTCATTTAATCTAAGGTGCTTGGGTCCAGAGGAAAGAAGCAAGCCTTGTAGCTTCTCAGCAGAATCGGGATTTGGTGTTTGTCCCGGAGGTGGTCAGTAGTGAGTGATCGTGCAGGGAGTAGAGGAATCACTGGAATGAGATCTCGGGGAGGTTGTGGTGAGAGTGTAGTCTACCAGCTCAGCCAAAACAGCAGCTCTGCAGCTGGAAAACACCAAAAACTTAATTTTCTTGCTTATACCAAATTCTCAGCTGTGGAGAACCAAGGGCCACTGCTATACAACAGGGAAGAAGTGTATTTAATCTTAATCTCAACTAGAATTGGATTAAAGTGTAAGCATCCACTGATTTGCAATTCTGGCCTGGTGTTCAATATTCAGTGTTCTATTGTGTATTTAGGTTTGTTATAGCATCATTCTATATGATTGCCTTAGCTGGCTGAGACTGATCATTGTTTCTTTACTTGTTTTGTAAAATTATCATTTAAAAAAATATGAAATGCTGGACATCTGTCTTGTGTGATCCCTCCATCAGCTCATTCAATGTGTCAGATGAATTAAAAAAAAAACATAACTAATTGTTGACTCAGTGTATTTTATCATTAGTTTTGCAATTATTTGGTCACAAATCAAATTATTAGACAAAAGTAAATTTTGACTTGATGCTGGCGCAACACCCTTATCTACATTTGTTTTTCCTCCAACCCCCTTCCCTCTCCTGTTCAACAGTTCTCATCACTGTGCCTCTCTTCAATCCAGTGTGCTTGCTCTCTCACAGACCCAGACTACATCGTGTGCTCCAACTGCCCCATCGACTATACTTTTGCCACAAGGCCAGGTACTATAAAAGGAAGGTGGGAAGATCAGAACAGCACCCACTGGCACAGCCAGTACAACGGCACAATACTCATCGATTATGTATGCAATGTAAATGTAAATGCTCCGTACTTGTATAGCGCCTTTCTAGTCTTTTCGACCACTCAAAGCGCTTTTACACTACATCTGCATTCACCAGTCACACACATTCATACACTGAGCCTAAGTGCTCAAACGGAAACTAACATTCACACTCATTCATACACTGGCGGAATAGCCGCCAGGGGCAAATCGGGGTTCAGTATCTTGCCCAAGGACACTTCGACACGCAACCAGGGGGAGCCAAGGATTGAACCGCCGACCTTCCGATTAACAGCCAACCCGCTCTACCTCCTGAGTCACAGCCGGTGACATCGTTTCCTATAATTTTCAGGAAAGGAACGGATACAAAATTTATCTAAAGGTACCTGGAATAAATTATGTAAGTTGTTCTTACATAATTGTAGGGAGCATGTAGACAATGTTGAAGTGCTTCCTTTTCAATTTATTAATTCCAGTTAATTGCTAGTGTAACTTAGAGTTGAACATACATTTTAAAATGTGTTTAAAGCGCAAGACTACAGTTCAGCTAGGCTATAACAAAATTATAAACGCAACACTTTTGTTTTTGCCCCCATTCATCATGAGCTGAACTCAAAGATCTAAGACTTTCTCTATGTACACAAAAGGCCTATTTCTCTCAAATTTTGTTCACAAATCTGTCAAAATCTGTGTTAGTGAGCACTTCTCCTTTCCTGAGATAATCCATCCACCTCACAGATGTCATGATGCTGATCAGACAGCATGGGGATTGCACAGGTGTGCCTTAGGCTGGTCACAATAAAAGGCCACTCGAAAATGTGCAGTTTCACTGTATGGGCGGGGGAGGGGGGGGGTGAAGATGCTGGATGTGGAGGTCCTGGGCTGGTGTTGTTATGTGGTCTGCGGTTGTGAGGCCGGTTGGATGTACTTCCAAATTCTCTGAAACGCCTTTGGAGACGGCTTATGGACATTCAATTCACGGGCAACAGCTCTGGTGGACATTCCTGCAGTCAGCATGCCAACTGCACGCTCCCTGAAAACTTGTGACATCTGTGGCATTGTGCTGTGTGATAGAACAGCACATTTTCAAGTTGCCTTTTATTGTGGCCAGCCTAAGGCACACCTGTGCAATACCCATGCTGTCTGATCAGCATCTTGATATGCCACACCAGTGAGGTGGATGGATTATCTCGGCAAAGAAGTGCTCACTAACACAGATTTTGATGAATTTGTGAACAATATTAATACAATATAATAAGAAATAGGCCCTTTGAGTTCAGCTCATGATGAATGGAGGCAAAAAAGTGTTCCTTTTATAATTTTGTTCAGTGTACATTACTTTCCAATTCCAAAAAAACATTTACAGGGGTTTAAATTATGCAGGTCTTTAAAGGTAAAGTTACCTGCAAAATACCAAAAAAGTTATGCCAATATCTTATTAGTTTTTTTGTGTTATGTGAACATGTTAGCTGGTAACAAGGTGTTGAGGGGATTTTAAGGGTTAATGTTCAAACTTCAGAGCACGTGCACACGTCAGGTGATACGCCGTACCATCCCTCGTCAGCTCTTCCGCATCTGGCTGTGGTTGTTCATTCGCTAACTTCAGCCATGTTTTCCCCAGCATAATTTGTTTGACATTTCCTATAGCAGGAGGTTAGTTTTCTGTTACCGTCGTACAGGCTGCCGTGTTACATGTTGGCTCTCCTGACAGCCGAGCAGGGCCACTTTCCAGTCAGAAACAAGAGACGAAGGAAGCTGGCGTCTCCTAGCTAGCTAACAGCTGTTGACATTAACATTAGCCTTCAGGAGAAAAACGTCGCTGTGAGACAGCCAACCAGGCACAAAGGTGAGGGGGAGGCAGCGGAATGTGTGTCTAATATTTTAGTGATTTGCCGGTGTGTTCAAGCAGCATGACAGTGATGTGTGGAAGGCAGGGTAAGGTAATAAACGAGCCTGTTTAGCTTAAATAACGTTAGCTCCTTGCTGTAAGTTAATTGACTAACGTTAATGTAGTCAACTACAGCTGTTTGCGTTACAGTAACTTCGGTTACTTGACTGCATTCTTTCAACTAACGTTATACTAAGACGATAATTGTTATAGGATAGAGCAGCCTGTGCCTTGTCACAATAATATTCACCGTAGCTTTGCTTTGAAGCTATGTAACGTTAATCTGTGATAGCTTTCTTACAAAGATTTACGTTACGTGACCATATCACGGAGCATCATTTTCATTTTCACATCACATCATTTGAGTTGAATTCAGCCCTGTTTCCTGATCTCAATCGATACAAGAAGTTAAGAGTGTTTACTAACCGCTCGACGTTTTTACGCCAGTTTCCTAAAAGGTCACTCCAGAGCAAGTGCAGATGCACCTTAAGAGCTTCGTGTCCTCGTTAGCTGTCCATGGTGCTGAGTCAGCCTTGCTGCGTTTTAATTAACGTTAATACATGTTAAATTAAGTTTAGAAAGTTTAGGTTGGTGTACTTAATCAAGGCAGCTGCTGCTAGTTGCTAGGCAAGTGTTGCTCTCACAGCTCAAATAAGACCTCAAACCAAGCAGTGACAATTTGGATCGTCCTCTCTGGAAAACTTTAACAATTCATTAACATTGCAGCTGTTGTATTGTCTTTTAAAGAACAAAAAGTGATAGCCAGCACATTGGGATGAAAAATCTTCTTCATCTTGTGACAAGTTTAATTAAATTGGTCTGTTCCATTCATTATAAAAACATACCCACGTAAATCTATGCCAGTGAAATGTTGGGGAAATAACCGTAATCTCGTTTTCAAAGACATCCTATAAACTTCCATTTTTCAGCTAAATATAGCCTGTTTTTACTCTAGGTACCCTGACACCTCTTTATCACGTAGGAAAAAAATGGTCACTGAGTCTTGGTGGTAAATGCACCTTAGCATCATGCATGGACTACAAACCTTCACAACCTTAAACATTCATATTAGTCAGGATAACTATATTGTAGTGTTCTACTAACCACTGCTTCCAAAACTGCAAAGGTTTTACATTTACAATGTTATAAAGCAGACACAAATAGCAAATAAAGATAGTCATTAGTTCATTTGTTGGTCGAGCCTTTTATTCAACCTGTCCTCTCAGACAATGCTGGGATGGTCCCTGCTCTTCACATTTTACGTTTCACATTACTCTTATTTAAAGAAAAAAGTCATGGTTAGGCTGTATTTTAATTTTTATTTACTTTTCTGCATGCAGATTCTATGACATACAACTGCCTGCCCCGATCAGAGGATGTATCCGCCTTCCAAAATGGACTTCATCTCTCTGACACTCAGTGATGCGCACAGTCACACGTACAACAACGGCAAACACCGGAGACAGTCCTGCTGGAGAGTGAGTGGTCCTGTAGAGCAGTATGTACATCATGACTCTAGATGTGTGTCAAACACAAGGTCCGCGGGCCGAATACGACCCGCTACGTTATTCTATGTGGCCTGCGAAAGCTAAAATAAAAGTCTATGCTGCCTTAAACTACATCTCCCACAATTCATGTCGATTTTGTGACCCGAGAAGTGACAGAATCTCGCCACTAGATCGTGATGTTTCCACACCCACTACGGTAGTTTTCCGACAAGTGGAAATGAGAAATAATAATAATAGAGAAATGTATACAAACAATCCCTAAATGTCTAAGACGAAAAAATTGATGCAGAAGGAAGGCAATTTCATGAATGGTGGGAAAGTGAATACATGTTTGTGCTTTAAGGAGAAAACCCGGTTGGCTAGGCCTGTGTCTTTTGTGTTATGAGGCAGTATCAGTGATGAAGGACTCCTGCAGGCCGATGGCCGTGCCGTTCACACTACACAACATGCCGTCTTGTGACGGGAGTCTTGAAGTCGTCGTGGCGTTCACACTACGTGACTGATGGGTCACGATCAGAATAATATATGAATCTGGGTGAAAGAATGGATTAGCACACTCAGGTAACAGGGTTAGTGTGAGCTACAGAGAGAGCTGGAGGAGAGTAAAATGTGTTTTGCGGTGAAAAAGTAGCTGCCTGTTCTCATTGGCTGGATGTGGATGTCGAGTTGGCCGACTTCTCCAGATATTTGGCATGCTAGTGGCTGGCGGACGTAGGCGATGTGTCAGAAATGTGTTGGGGAGCCGTTTTGATGAGTTGGTGTGTAGTTCACACATAATGACTGGCGACCGCCGATCGACCGCAGATTTACTCCCGATCACAGCCTGACGGTCGCCGAGCCACCGGGGGGCAAATCGGGCTTAAAATCGTGTAGTGTGAACTAGGCTTATGCTACAGTAGCCTATACATCTGCATTTTTCCAACTATCTCTCATCAGTTGGATGTATGCCCTCTGCAAGGCTGTGTGCAGCTGGGCTATTTGTTTTATCAAATGCCACATCTGTCCCTCATGTTATTAGCAGCTCACAATTATTTGTTTTCCCATGGTTCTGCTCCTCTGGACTGTGAAAAAGTGAAAAGTTACTGTAAAAGCTTATGTTTGATGATATTTGTCTTTGATTGATGGAGTAATTCATTTATTTATGTTATAATAACACAGACATTTTTTTACTAAGGCTATATTTTTTACATCTGATAAACTGTACGTTTATACAGTCTTACAGTTGCAACTGGCCCTTTTGAGGGTAACCATAATGCTTATGTGGCCCTTGGTGAAAATGAGTTTGTCACCCCTGGTCTAGATAGTTCATCGCTGCAGTAGAGTTTAGAGACTTGGAGAATGAATGAATGAAATAAGAATGGAGCAAAGAAGCTGTTCTGGAGACTCAGGATGGCAACACTTTACTAGGACGTTGTTGCTTTTTCCCCTGAAAATTTGAAAAGCTGCCTATTGACAAGAAAACATGAAGCGGATATCTGTGTTTTTAATTTTTTTTTAGAAATTAATAGGCAGGGACCTCATATTGATGTAGCTATCGTGCAAATCAAATATTTCTATAATGCAGTCCTGCTCATTGATTGGCAGCTTTAGCCATAAAAACGTAATATAATACAACCGGAGATATTAAAGAGATAGCTGTTCTTGGTGTAAATAGTATATGGTGTTGACTGTATATATTGTCACATAGCCTGCCCCTAGCTGATTGTGGGCTCTACAAAGAGTCTTTAGCTCTAAGAATCCAACTGCTTGGTTATGTTTCTGAAAACTGACACAGATCATGTCTTTATGAAATGTAAGGGTTTTTTTTGTGACAGATCGATTCCTAGGTTTCAGCCTACCTTGTTGTGGAGCAGCCTGACCTTTTAAACTCTTCAGATAAAAGCATCCTGAGCACATTATGTGTCTCATCACTACAGTGAGATAAAACAAATTCTGCTCATCTCACAAACTCTCTTCCATGTTCCTGCACATTTTCTTTAATCTTGTTTCCTTTACTTTCAAACTTCTTACGCCTCTCACTCCTCCTTAAGGCTTCTGAGCCCCACTCATCTTCTTTGTTGGCTTTGATACTCAGGTTTTACAGGTATATTGTGTTACACTGATTATTTCACATCTCATACTTTTCTTTGTTATTCCTTGCTCACGGGGGGTTTGCTGCTTTGTTTCGTCTTTTATCCTTGTACAAATGGCCTTACTACCTCGTTCATAATGAAACTGCCTCAAGTTCAAGGATTAGAAGTGCTTTTTAACCAAGCAATGAGAGTTTTCTTTGCTCTGCATCTCAGCTGTTACTGTCGAGTGCAACGTACACAAGCCAAGTCATTGACCGTCTTGAATTTGATCCATGTCACCCGGAGTACACACTGTACGCACCATTCAGACAGAAGTAATCGTCAGAGAACAGTAGGCAGGACAGGGTCGTTCTTGGGAGCAAATGGAATAAAACTGCTGCTTTTCTGAACATTTGAAATGTGATGCTGAGAAATAGGACAGTTGTGTATCATGATACACAACAATCTGCAGCGATACGCATCATGACACCGCAGGTATGTGTGCTTAGACAATAGGTGCAGGTGTTTTGGTGTGCATCATACAGTGCCAGTGTGTGTTCCCTTCAGTTTAATATAATGTGGCCTTCCCAACACATTTTCTTTATTTTAAACACAGTTGGGCCATCTTTCAACACATACCCGTCCAATTTTAGTTTTTCACCCCCAAATTTTAGAATCTGTTTTTAATCCTGAAACACAAAACACAGTAGTATCAAAAAGATATTTTAATTTGGCTTTCAGGAAATCTGCAGATAGACTGATCCTAAGCAAAATAACTAAATTGTGTTATTATTTATTTGGGTCACTTCTTTTTTTCAGAAAAGAACATCTGCACGGTCGGCTTGTCTTAAGGGTAATTTATTCTGATATCTGAATTGAAAAGGCTAACCAGCACCCTTATCTGATCTGTAACATTTTATTTCAGCAGTAAATCAACAGACATTTCTTCAGTAAAGCCAGCTTCATAGCAGAGGTGTCGATCTGGCTCAGCAACTCCCCTGTACCTGTGGGTCGTCAGCTCTGATTACGCTCTATGGTTCTTGAAGAAACCATTGTCTGCAAATCATGTTCCTTTGAGTGGCTTGTTGGCTCAGTGTTTGCTCCTCACACAGCGAGAAGGACTTGGTGCTTTACCTTTGTTCAAATTTGTTTTCTTTAACATCTCCATGACAAGAAAAGGCTGGACAACAAGTCCTGCTCATTGGTATGTAATGTGAGTGTCTGTGTTTCAGCAGCCAACCTGCTGAGTGAGTTTCCCTGCCTCCAGCCCAGTACAGATAGAGAATATGAATAATTTTCTCTTCTTCAATGTGCAGTACTTTAAAGAGGGCATATTATGCTTTTTAGGTTTTTTCTTTGCTCCTTTATTGAGTTATATCTCTTTTTTTTTTTGTGTGTGCATGTAATAGGTTTGCAAAGTGAAGTCCACCCCGAAGGGAGTTCCCATCTCCCAAAGAAAACACTGCTCTGAACAGCCTGAAAACAGCTTGTTGTCCAGCCTTTTCCTTTTGTTCCCTGTGACGTCACAGAAGAATGCGCATCTTAATGCTCGCCTAGCGGCTAGTCAGGCACGCCCTCAAAAACACCGGTGGAACAATAGACTGAGCTGCAGCACACAGTGACAAGACATCCGCCTGCTGCCTCTCCTCTCCCTTCCAAACACTAGCTACCCTCCAGGCAGTCAATGGACATAAAGCTGTTACTGTGATGTAGAGACAGAGCTCAGTTAAAACTTTATAGATGAATGATACATTTTTTACAAATTAATTAACTCACCACTCTTGCTCCAGTCTATGTTGCTAAGTTGGTAAGCGGAACGTATGCAGCTGAACCGAAGCCGTGTTTACCGGCTTCTCACGAACCGAAGTGCAACTCCCAAAAAAGATTGTGTAGAGTCACGATTCAATCCATAGCTAAAACAAAGCGTTCAACACACAGGGTGAAAAGAGGAGCTGCAGCAATGTGCAGTATGACAAAAATGGTGTTGTACCTGTTCTGGTACAACCCCTAAATAAGATTTGGAACCTGAAAATGAGCATAATACCACCTCTTTAAAAAAAAATAAAATAAAAAGAACATTGCTGTTGACATATCCACTTTGCAATGGAGGGGAAAGACTGCTAAGATACTGATATGTTGTTTCACAGCCTTATTCAGGGAAGGGGACTTTTACTTTGCTTTGATGTCATCATGTGACCTATGACCACCTGTCTTCACATCACTGATGTTACATACTTTGGTTGTGAGAGAACCACAGTCTATGGAGAGAACACTTGAACAAATTCTGTATGTTGAAGAAGGCGATGAGACGCTGTTGAAAGCTTTGGAAGAAAGCAAGTAAATGAACCATGAGTTTAGAATATATTATCACAGGCATTTGTTCCCAGGGTCAAGATTGAACCTCCATGCTTAGAAAATACATTAAATACATTTTAAAGATTAAATTGAGATGAACATTGTGAAAGATTACTAGATAAAAATGTTTTTTTCTTTTCTATCTTGTTGCAATTCTGAGCACAATGCACATTTTCAAAAGGTATAATATTGAATCATGGGCCTTCTGGTAATTCAAAGCCCAGTATTAAAGACAAGAAATATACATAACATTTATGAAAATGTACCATTTAACTGTACAGAATATGCTGATGCCGTTATGTTGAATGAACTATGGCAGAGTCAAATGAAATGTCTCCTGAGATGAAGTCTGTTGTGTGTTCTGCCAAAGCTCAAAGATGATGGCTCAATAGTTTCATGGTGTTGCACAGGTGTTAATTAGTGCAGGTAACAGAGTGGTACCACTCTGCCTGTTAGGTCTTCTCAAGAGGGAGAGAGAGAGAGACTCCATTTCTGTCTCTCCCTCTGCACGGCTGGGTTTGCAGAGGGAGGTTGGATTGTTTAATTGTGATCGGTCACTGGGCTTAACGCATCAGGTGGAGAGAGATGTTGAGTTTATACAGGGTAAGTCAGACAAGGAAGGCAATCAGGCTTGTCCTTTATTCACTGTTATTTTTAAGCATAAACAGATATGTTTGATCATTTTGAGAGATTGTGTGAGAATCTGCTTAAAAAAAACTGATTTGAATTCAGCTGTAACACATGTTTCAGTGTAGTCGGTTTTTGTTTGTTTACCGGCCTACAGAAATGGAAGCAGCTGTCTAGGCTCCAGCGAAGTCTCATCCTGTTCCTGCTGGCTTTGCTGCTCATATTTGGATTGCTCTCCTATCCCAGCATCACAGAGCAGTGGAGAGGTAAACAATGCCTGCACAACCCTAAGTTCACACACTAGACTAGGGGTGAACAATTTTGGAAAATAATCTAATTACGATTTTGTTTTTTTTAACCAATATTGCGATTGATTATGTGATTCATTTTTAAGCTTCTTGTTCAAAACAGACAAGCAGTAAATCAGTGTATAGTATGACCAACACAATATTAGACTAAACATACACTCTTCTTTCTTGTAGGCCAGGCCTGTGTTATGATGAAATTAGGTAATGCATGAATTATTATTTTGAGCAATGGTGAAGAAGTGCCAAATTTTATTAATATGAGAAAGATAATTTGAGTCAAGTCATGGCATTAAATAATATAATATAATATCATCAGGTCGGCCTACCTACAGACCACAAGAAAAACTAAGTTCACAGTGTGTTATACAGTAAGCGCTCAATACACAGTTCAACCACCAATTAATGCTTCCTTATCTCAGTTCAGATCTCCTAGGAGTCCATCTTTCTGTATCCCAGTAGGCAAATTCAAATACTCAGTTTGAGGTTCAATTCAAAAGTTGGCCAACAAAATTAAAACCAAGTGACGCCTAGGTGCTACTTTCATTCCCTGTGAGACACTGAAGTTTCTGTAGTGTCAGCTTCTGTCAAGCTTAAGGCTGTTGTACAACAACAAGTCAAGGTACAGCGTAACATGCTAAGTTGATTCTTCGTCTGCAGACTGCTTAACTCTTGGGTGTCATGTGACCAGAGTGTAATCACAGCGTTTGCGATTAGAAAATCTCGTTTTATCACATCGTGATAATATCGCAAATGTAATTAATTGTTCAGCCCTACACTAGAAACACAGCTAGAGAGACCATTAATTCTTATAGTACTGCTGCATGACTAGATGAAGCTGATGAGTTCGATTGCCTGTTTCTTGTGTTTGCAGCTGATGAATAATTGCAGTGAATTACTAAAACACCAAGAGACGCTGTGATAGTTTCTTTCTTTTGTTTTGATTTGTTTTTGTGCTCATTTATGTTTGTGCACACCTACTTTCTTTAACTCTTGTACATGTAGGTTACTGTATTTGTTAGTCAGACCACATCCACACTAAGATGGCTAAATCTGAAAATGCTTCTATTTCTCTCTGTTTGGGCTTTTCCGTCCACACTAAGCTAGCATTTTGTCACAAGCAAAAAGCTGGGCTTTCTGAAAATCCCTCTGCAAACTGAAATATCCTTGCATTTTAGTGCATACTGGGAAAACTGAGCTTTTAGGAAAGTATTAGGTACTATATGCCTGTTCAGACTCTGTCAGGTGCTGTGTAGTAGTAAAGTTAGCAAGACAACTTCCTGTAGTCTATTTTGAATTATGAATTATGAAATATATTTTTTTAGATGACTTCAGAACCATAATATAGTGATAGCTATATGATATCATTAGCTGGCATAATGTGGACTTCAGTCCTTGTTTTCGTGTTTATTGTGTGTGTGTGTGTGTGTGTGTGTGTGTGTAGGGTTGTCTGACAGGGAGGACTGGTTGGAGCTGAATGACAGAGAGCTAAAGACCATTCCTCCAGCTGTGAAGTCTATATTGGAACAAGCTGCAGGTAAAGCTCAGGTTCCTGTGGCAGGGCCAGCTGTGGGGCCAGATGCTTTGGTGGAGCCCAGAGGACCAAATGTCGCTATTCTGGCAAAACCTCCCATTAAGGTTAGCTTTTTGTTTACGTATTTCAGGGACATCATTTGCTAATTTCCATCTGCTGTTTCTTACCAGAATACCACATGTTGTGTTAATTACATTTACACATTAAACGTACATCACACATAACTAAAGTGACATAATAAAACACATTAAGAAAGTTTTAGTTGATTCACTTTGCTAATTTGGTTGTAAAAGATTACTCTTGATACCAAAACCCTATGTGGATTTTCATATTTAGACACTTGTTAGTCCTTTTCCATGAAGTGTTCGTGTTGGCCCTTCTGTTTTGAGCTCTAGCTGTTTATTTATTCACAGAAAAAGACATTCCCAGGCAAAAGAGGTCCACCAAGCCTTCAGAAAGAGGGAAACATGTCAGACACAGATGGTGGGGAAAAGCAAGAGGTGGTTCAAGATGAAGGAGGAGAGGAAGAGGAGGACAAAGAAAAGAAGATTGTCAGGTGATCTGTTTTTCCCCCTATTTAACTCTCCAGTGTTAGAGCAGGTTGCCCGTTAATCAGAAGGTCGGCGGTTCAATCCCCGGCTCCTCCAGGCTGCATGTCGAAGTGTCCTTGGGCAAGATACTGAACCCCGAATCGGCCAGTGTATGAATATGAATGTTAGTTTCTGTTTGAGCACTTAGGCTCAGCGCATGAATGTGGGTGAATGCAGATGTAGTGTAAAAACGCGTCAAAGACTAGAAAGGCGCTATACAAATACGGAGCATTTACATAAGCAACTGTACAGAAGGCTTTGGAGCTGGTGAGAAAGATAGACTACTTGTTGACATGAGATTAATCAGAGACCAGAATCAAACATTTTGCAGCTGCACCCAGGCCCTGTAGCCCTTGTACAGTTATCAGAGAAGCAGTTATAAATAATTCAGGCGTAAGACAGGTTTGTGTTTTTGTCATGCAGCTGGAGAGGAGCAATGATCGAGGCCGACCAGACCACAGAGCCTCCGCCCTCAGCCAATGGGAAAGAAGCTACGCCTCCCCCGGCTAAAGCCAACCCTGCTGACCCTGTCCAACTGGAAGGTCAGTACTGAACTTAGCTGGAATTCTTACCAAGAGCTTTATATAGTGAGTGGACTTGAGAAAGTAAAGGACCAGTGTGTAAGATTTATGGGGATATTGACAGAAACGTTTTCATTAGTGTGTAATCACCTGAAAATAAGAATCATTCTGGTTTCATTACCTTAGAATGAGCACTTTATATCTACAGAGGGAGCGGGTCTTCCTCCACGGAGTCTGCCATGTTGCACTGCCAGCAGCCCAGAACGGACAAACCAAACCCTGGCTCTAGAGAGGTTCTTTCTCATTTTTTCGGGAGTTTAGCAGCCGCCATAGTTTCTCCTACACCCTTTGAACGAGAGTGTGAAGGAAAGGGTTATCAGCCGGCTGCAATCTGCACCCTCCCTGCTAGATGCCACTAAATCCTACACATTGGTCTGCAAACAACAGCTATCCATTAATCTGTTGTTTTTAGTCTTTAAAATGTCAGAAACTAAACAAAAAAAAAAGTCCCATCACAAGTACCTAGATCTCAAGGTCACGAATTCACACGTCTTGTTTTGTCTGACCAACAGTTCAAAACCCAAAGATTTTCACTTTACAATGATGTGAAACACAGAAACCATAAGATTCTGTCAATCTGTGTTGTTTTCCAACCCTGTATCATTGAGACCCTCCTCCTCCCATATTTCTCTGTTCTTTCAGGAATAGAGAAAAGTTCAGACTGACTTCTTCTTACTTTTTGCGTCCACTGAGAAACTTCTCCCCTCAAACAGATTTATTTTCAATATAGCACTGTCCAGCTCTGTTAGTATATGCTGTTTAAAGCCCGGTGCTATTTTTAACTTAAAGTTTGAACATTTCTAACTTGCAGGATAAAAACCTGCCACGCTCAAAGCAGCAGTATCACATGTTGCAGAATATTCCTTCTACTGAAAATAATCAGAAAATAATCAGAAAATGAGTCACTGAGTGCGCTGTTGAGACATTCCTAGAGGAAATACCAACTTTAAAGATTATCTATTTATTTCTTATTCATTTCTTTGTTTGTAGTTTCTGTAAATGTGGACAGGCTGGAGGCAGTACGTGATGCCTTCAGACATGCGTGGAAAGGCTATAAGGACTACGCCTGGGGTCATGATGAGCTCAAGCCTATCTCCAAGTCTTTTGGCGAGTGGTTCGGACTGGGCTTGACGCTTATTGATTCTTTGGACACCATGTGGATTATGGGCCTAAAAGAAGGTATTGTATTTCACTTATTCTCTCTCTTTGGGCTGGGTGTCATTTAAAATGTGTCAGTACTGTTGCTAAATATGATACTAATATAGAAACTACAAGGTTTCTGTTGAAGTTGTTTTAACTTGCCAGATGCCATAATTTGTGCTGCCCTGAGCAAATTTGAAATTGTTTGCTTCCACTCACATCTTTCCATTTTTTTTGGCTATCATAGTACATAAAGTACATCATTGTGCCATCTCTAAAATTTTTGCATTTGGTCTAAACAGACTTTAAAAGGGAAATCTGCCTATTTTACACAGCGCTTTCTGTCTGCAGGTGTTGGGGAGTAAAATACAAACTTAAAGAAGAGGCCAGAGTGAAATTTGAAGTAAAATTATATTATTGATATTAAATGTACTTAAAACATAACAGTAATTGTTTTATAAACTTACAATATGCTTATTAATCATTCAACTGCTTTATCATTGAACTTAAACCTCCTCGTCAGACTGCTCACTTTCTACAATCACCCTCTTCTGGCTGCCTGGTTCTGAAAGAGTCCTTGTGCCACAGCATCACAGCTTTTGTGGGATCAATGTTTTTATAGTCTATGAATCATTCTCCTTCATCTCTGGGACAGCAGGACCAATAGAAGATCTGACAGTGTGTCAGACACTGACGGGACCTCCAACTACCCAGCTAAAAGCTAAAAACACTCCTAGAACAACTAATTTTGTAATTAGCTCCTAACAGTAGCTTTCACGCTGCCTTATTATTTCACTGGGGTATTGTGCCAATCTGCTGGCTTGCTGCACTTTATGAACGTTATGGAGCAGATATGGTCTGCCTCTGAGCAGGGAAAGTTGGTGACAGACACGAGACAGAAAGACGGAATGATCTGTTTGTGAAAAGCCACGGCTGACATGCCGCAGCACACCGCTGGTTCCGGGTAAAGCCAGACCGCTATGTGAAAGCACACATGATTGCGGGATAAAAGCCCTTTCACACATAAAGCTGCAAACTTTTGTTTGTTGATTGCGACATAAATGCGTATATTCGTTCCGCGCTGATCTCCGTATGAAAGTGGCTACACTCTCACTCTCCCCTCTTTCACTCCCGACTCCTGTCGCCTGTCCCCTTACGCCCACCTCTTGCAAATCTACGGCAATCAAACACAACATGAAAAGAACATAAACAACAACCAATGAACGCCTAATCCGTGTGTTACACGATTTTAGATACCTTGGTACATCGGGGACCAATTTAAGTGCGACACACACAACCAACAAGAGCCCCATTCTGCTGCTAATTATTGTCAAATAGAAATTATTTGCTGAATATAATTACCTGCCAATACAGCCAATGTGGCGGGTAGCCTTTCAACATTTGACCACCAAACCACCCGCATGTGGTGGGTGGTAATTTTCATCCCTGGTTTTTACACAGACAGACACACACACACACACACACACACACAAAGACTATCTCTCATGCTGCAGCATTGTTTTCTTATTTTTATGTATTTTATTTACATGGTAAGTCCTTCAGTGTTATAGGAGTGCAATGCTAAATCAATGAAGCTTTCTTTTTAAAATTTTGACAAAGCCTCGGTCGGGGGCTGTCTCAGGAGTTTGTTATGAGACCACTTGATCATGTCACATGAGGCAAAACTCTCACATCAAATGGTTCATATGGGGTTCAAATCATATTTGGTCCACCTTATTAAATTAGAATCATAAAATGTAATTCTTTAATTTTTTTCTGTTCCCACTCATGTACTCTGCCTCACACCACATAGAGTTTGCCGAAGCAAAGGACTGGGTAGAGAAAGAGCTCTCCTTCAGCAAGAATGTGGATGTGAATCTTTTTGAGACAACCATCCGTGTGCTTGGGGGCCTGCTGAGTACCTACCATCTAACAGCAGACCAACTCTTCCTAGAGAAAGCTGTGAGTCAAGTCAGAACAGGCATTCTTACTGCCCTGTTTTCTTCTGTTGTCTAGTTGTTTTAGAACAGCAGTCTAGGGCTGTGAGTTTTTCAAGGAATCAGGTTCACGGTGCCTCCTCCATCTCACTTTAGTTGTAAGTTATAGTGACTTCAGATTTGTTGATGTGTTAGCATTGCAGGTCCATTTCATTATAAATTGAATGATACTTAACTCTTACAAGACAGAAAAAGTAATTTTCCCCTATATTTCTTCTCTCCACTTAAAGAAAGATCTCGGGTCCAGGTTGATGCCAGCCTTCAAAACTCCCTCAAAGATCCCGTTCTCAGACGTCAACATTGGGAAGGGAACAGCCCACCCCCCTCGATGGACGTCAGACAGCACGCTGGCTGAGGTCACGAGCATTCAGCTGGAATTCAGAGAGCTGAGCCGCCTCACCCAGGACCCACAGTATCAGGTCAGGATACAAGGCAGTACTTAATAATGAGCGCTATTGTGTCTGTGTAATGATTTTAATTTGGTATTACTTCCAGTTCTCTGAGATGGACTGAAATTTTTCTGGGTTCAAATAGAGGATTTCAGTAAACACATTAGGTGCAGCTCGCAAACACTTGTATAATTGAAGTGACAAGCATGAGCTAGGATTTTCTTTAAATCCATCATGTCATTTATGAGCGATTCCACAAACCAGAGCTTGCATCTGAAGATGAACACTGACATGAGCTTGAAAAATGTCTGTCATAAACCGAGCAAGCCCTGTGAGACATAGCTTTTGATGAACCCAGTTTCATCAGTGTGAAATTTTCAATATATTTCCCAATGATATATTGCTTAAAACATAATTTTTGAAATCTAGTGGGTTCATTATCTCATGTCTAGACATTAATGGTCATATTTTTTTTTTTTTTTAACCTTTCCAGGAGGCTGTGAATGAGGTAATGAGGCTGGTCCACAAGCTGCCGGGCAAACAAGACGGTCTAGTGCCCATGTTCATCAACACCAACAGCGGCCAGTTCACCCACAAAGGAGTCTTCACACTTGGTGCCAGGGCAGACAGCTACTATGAGTACCTGCTCAAACAGTGGATCCAGGGGGGAAAGACGGAAGACGAGTAATTCCAGCTTCTCATTTCTGTGTCAATTTTCTGTGATTGTGAGAGAAAACACTGGATTAAAAGCTGCAACAACGGAGCCATAGAAAAGCAAACTTACTGTATGTTCACAAAGTCAGACTCACTTAAGATGAAGGATCCTAACAATTAATGCAGAGACATATTGGAACTTTACTGAGGTTGAAAAAAACACACATGTTGAGGATAACATGACATGACATGTACACAAACAATACAAACTAATATGTACTCTATAATACTTACATCTGTAACATTTCCTGTTTGTTTTGTCCAGCCTGTTGGAGGACTACCTTCAGGCCCTGGAGGGAGTGAAAAAACACCTTGTGAGACAGACGGGGCCCAGCAGATTGACCTTTATTGGAGAGTTATCCCATAACCGCTTCAACCCTAAAATGGTAGAAATACTCACCAGAATTCAGAACATGAAATAATATCCATAGAACCTCAAATGGTGTGTGATGTTGTATATTATATGTATATTTCGTGGCCTTCTGTGTTTTGGAAGTACCAAACACAGCACAAGTGCCACTGATTGTCATAGGGTATCTCACACAGTGCCAAAAGTCAATGAACTCACATCCACAGACAGTGACCGCCTTGTTCAATCAATCTGCCTTTGTGCTTTACAGACTTTTCGCTGTACAGACTCATGTCCAGTCAGTCTTTCTCTCTATCAGCCAGCCCAATCAATTCCAGCTTTCGTCATTATCTCCCAACATTTCTTAGTCTCGTCCTTCCTGATTGTACCTCTCTTGTGACTCTACAGGACCACCTTGTGTGCTTTCTGCCAGGAACTTTGGCGCTGGGGGCCCACAACGGCCTCCCAGAGGACCACATGGATCTGGCCGTGCAGCTCATGGAGACATGCCACCAGATGTACAAACAGATGGAAACTGGGCTGAGCCCAGAGATTGTGCACTTCAGCCTACAGGCCAGTGACGGGCGTGACGTTGTTGTCAAGGTGAAGCTAATAGCAGATAGGTGGCAGTCATGCATCATCTTTTTATCCTTTTTTTTAATCCTCAAATATTTGATTATATCTTATCATGTGACAACACTGAAAAATGACACTTTGCTACAGTGTGAAGTAGTGAATGTACAGCTTGTAGAACAGTGTAAAGTTGCTGTCCCCTCAAAATAACACACAGCCATTAATGTCTAAACCTCTGGCAACAAAAGTGAGTACACCCCTAAATAGAAAAAGTCCAAATAGGGCCCAATTAGCCATTTTCCCTCATGTGTCATGTGACTCGTTTGTGTTAGAAGGTAGCAGGTGTGTTAAATGTGGTGTTATCGCTCTCACACTGATCACTAGGAGTTCAACATGGCACACACATACAGTTTAGTCTATATAATGTGACTGTTGCTGTAAAGGTTCATTTCAAAGTCAATTTAAACTAAAACCAAGAACATTGCTCTGAATAGCAGCTGACTTTTTAAAAGTGTTAAGTAATTGGACAAAACATATAAGGGAGCAGTAATGGTGGAACCTTTTTTTTTTTTTTTTTTTTTTATTGAAATGTTTTTGGAAAGTCAATGGAAGAGTATTTGGAAGCACCTGATACATCTATCTATTGAGTGCACTTTCTGTAATTAAAAAATAAGCTAAAGTAACCAAAAAGAGTGAGAGCCACTACTGATTGTTTAGTGAGCCTGTGTAATAATAATTGAGTGAGCCTCCTGAATAAAATTTTAATTAGCTAGTCACAGGAGTTGTGAACATAACCGTCCTCGGCACTAATTTTATTTTTCATTAACTGCTTTAGGTTTATCAAAGCATCCGGTGTTTTTGTACTTGTCTCCACTGCTGCCTTCATTAAACCTCAGATATATGTATGAAACGTTTTAAGCATTTAGGAGCTCATTCTAATTCTTGGATTAAAAACTAAGGAAACGGACATCAGATTATAAAGGCTTTATCCATTTATTTCTCATGAGTAATTCAGAACTAACCACTGTTGGTAATGGGGAACACTGTAAACACCACCACCAAAACTATGGTTTTACCCAAGGTTGCACATCCTTGGGTGTTTAGATTTCAATACACAGATGAATGTACCTTCAGGGTTCAATAAACAGTAGACTCTTATTCACATAAGAAAAAGGCCAAGGTAAAACAAAATTGGATACTGTGCATTAAAAGAATACTCCAGTAAAATGATCAAATTATGATTAAAAATCATCCTCTAAAGCTCATAAAAAGGTAAAGGTTGTTCCAGAGCCTCAGGCCTGACTCACTGGTCGTTACTGCTGACTGTTTTATTCAGCAGCTGAGGGATTATTTGTATAGCCAGGCTTTATGTAAAATCATTAATTCATTTATTATATTTTTTATTTATTCTGTTATTTACTTAAAACTAGTAGACAAACCTAGTAGACCATAGTGCCCCCATAAACTGAATTCTAGAAGGATGAGGAGAGTCGCATCTAGTTTTCAAAACATCTGTTTTTCTTGATTCTGAACAATTTTATTTCTTCCTTTTTGTTTTTTTACGTTTCCCTCAAAGTGCTATGAAGGAAGCATCACGCGCTCACTGATGCTGCTGTCTCAATAAGATGTTTGGGGGGGGGACATTTTAATTTTTTGTGGGAATTCCTGGTTGAATAAGAAAAATGATCCTAATATAATCCTTTGTATTACTTTAATGTTTACTGACAAGTTCTCCTTTATCATCCAGCCTGCAGACAGACACAACCTGCTGAGACCAGAAACTGTGGAAAGCCTGTTCTACATGTACAGATACACAAAGGACACCAAGTACAGAGACTGGGGATGGGACATACTGCAGAGCTTCAATAACTACACTAAGGTACGGACAACTGACCACAAACCAGCATGAGTTTAGTATAGACCTATTTACCATACCTTTTTATTATCAAGGCAATTACTGTACATAATCAAGCCACATTACCTCTGATAAGCTAACAGGCTTATTGGTGTTAACTGCAATTAGCAGAGTACTTTCTAGAGTTTTGTAGCCATAAACCTCCTGATCAAACACCCCCACTTCTGCAGGTGTCTGGTGGCGGCTACACGTCCATCAACAATGTCCGTGACCCCGTTAACCCCAGGCCCCGGGACAAGATGGAGAGTTTCTTTCTGGGTGAGACGCTGAAGTACTTGTATCTGCTCTTCTCTGACGACATGGAGCTGCTTAGTTTAGACAAGTATGTCTTCAACACAGAGGCTCATCCTCTCCCCATATGGCCCTCTCCACCCAAATGATGTCAGCACACAGGAGATATCTGAAGAGATCAGGCCCACAGAGTCGTGTGTAAGACTGTTATTGCCGCTCATTAGGCGCGTCTCTTAAGCAACCGTCCACGCCGGACTGCTGTGTTGAGCAGTAAAGCAGATCTGTGCCGTCCACCTGTACCTTTTTTATACGTGTCTTTGTGGAGGACTTTATTTTGTTGTTATTTTTCTCCCTTTTCTTTATTTTTCCTAAGGAAAAGGTTTGTGTTGGAGCTGGTCTCTAATGTAAAAAACTTTTTAAATATCTATTCTGACCGGAGACAAGAAAAAAGATCCAAGTGTGAGGGCTTTATTAATTGGTGAGTGGAATAGTTCTTGTATGTATGTGGTAACAACAATCATGCCATTCCTGAGTTTCTCTTTGCCATGTGAGGTGAGGAGTTCACAAATTCAGATGTTTGAAGGTGCAGTAGCCAACAAAGGAAATCTGTGGTGCATGTTCAGCTAAATTATATTTAAACAGATTGCTCTTGTGGTGGAGTATTATTTCTAAAAGTCTTTACTTTGGCAACACGCAGTGCACTTGTTCTAGGATAAAAATGGCACAAAAGAAGTGGGGTTTTTTTTAAATCCGTTTTGGGATGTCTGTGTTAAGGAGCAGTGGGCAACTGCAGTGCAATGTTCAGGGACCAGTTTCAGTTCTGAAGCTAGTGCCTTGCTAAAAAAACAAATGCAGACTATTCCTAATACCTAACGTGCGTGTATATAATGAAATAAAGACTTTATGACTAGCAAACTAGCCATAATCCACCAAGTATACAACTGCAGTTACAAAAAAACTTTTATTTGTGATGTATAGTACATCTAAGCCTGTTTGGTGTGTGGATGCCTGTCTTTACTCCGTCCCAAACCCCTTTTTTTTTTTCCTGCTATCTGTTGAGTCAATCTTCCAGGTGGCTCAATAGATTCCTATTGCAACTTTTTCAGACTGCCATTTTCTGGCAAAAATAGAGTTTACCCGATGAAGGTTTTCTTCTTTTGAGACCACCACTAAAACACTGTCACAAAGATGGTTAAGGAACTGTGAAGCCCCAGAATGCATTGCACTTACATTAACTTAAAGCATTACTTATTGGACATCACTGTAGCACATGTAGCACTGATTCTTTAAATACTGAAAGTTTAAAAAGTTAAAGATGATGCTTACTGCACGTTCACACCGGTTTGTTTTTTTGGTTTTGTTTTTTAAGGGAAATGTGATTGTTGTTACTGGGATTCCCGTAGTGTGACTGACAGAATAGTCTTGGGTTTAAGTCATGCTTATATGGCGAAAAGGTTTGAAAGTAAAACATTTATAAAGGTCTATTGAATGAATAAGTCCTTAATGATTTTCAGCTAGAGCTGGACACATAATGACATTTTGTTGTATTGATGAATGTATACATCTGTGTTTTTAGATTTTTATTTTTTTTCATTCATCGTTACATGCACTCTAATTTCTCGGCTCATTCTGGTTTGGATTAAATTTGGTATTGTATTCACACTGCACATTCCATTATATGAAGGGGAATAAATCAAGGCTGCCATGCAGTCTTAAAATTTGCAGTTGCTTTGAAGTTTGATCAAAATAACTAACTCAGTACATTACCATTTCCTGTGTCAGGGACAATATACTCGCAGCTGTTCATTCATCCTCGTTTCACAGGCGACTTGCTTAAGAAATGAAGTTTGTTGAATTGTTTTCTTCATACTTGAAGGAGTTTGATTCATTGCTGTTAAGCAATCCCTGACTCCCCGTCAAATGTGATGTAGAGCAGTGTGGGAGCTCTTGTTTTCCATACTCTTAACGTTGACAAATCAATCTGAAGGACCTATCCGGGGTACTGTAGGTGCTGCTTTGAAGATGGCAGGATCCACATTGTTATTCTACAATCACTTTCGATTCTGGATAATTTTGGATCGGTTTTTCTGCCGTCAGTGGTTTAAAACAGACTGTCAATTTCATGTTTTAACAGTTTCATTTTGTTAATGAACTTCTACCAGACAGCCATATACTGACCCACATCTTTGAATGTGCACTACATTTGCCAATGCTCTGCTGTGCCTATTGAAATGTATATTATGCTACAGTGGTTTCTGTTATTTTTATTGCTGCTGTATCAGTGGTGTGAATTTGTGAAGTGCTATGAGTGAAAGTTAGACTTATGTCTTTATGTATTTTTGCTTTGGTTGGGTGGATGACAAAAGAATATGGGTGTAAATATTTTGTGTGAGTTGTTTCTAACTTGTCTACTGAATCCAACCTGTGTCTGCTGATTACTGAGCCCTTTCTGGTTTTAACATTCTATATGCCATCTTGTCAAAAAAAGTTTCTGCTTTAAGAAGGTAACTTTTTGTTTTGACACTTCTTTTTACAGTGGTTGTATTTGTATTTTTCATGGCAATCCGTCCAAATGGGAACCTCATGGTGGCGCTAGATGAAAGGTCAGGGGATCACCAAAGTCATTACGATATATCTTCTGGAGACCATGCATGTCTCTATAGAATATTGTGGCTACCCATCAAATAGTTTTTAAGAAATTTCAATCAGGACAAAAGTGGTCAACCTACTGACCCACAGGCCGACGTTGCTGCCCACAGAGCCATGTTGTTGGCGTGGATAAATGTGACCAGACATAAGGTCTGACTCCTGTTTAATTTCTATATTCGCTCACATGCTGTGGGTAATTTGTTTTGCTGGAGTTCAATCCTGTAAGCATCTGGCATTAATGACAGTTTATGTAGACTGATGTCTGATAATTGAGTGATTTTTCTTACCACAAGGGGGAAAAATGAAATTGAAAAAGCTTTTTTGTGAGGACATCTGTATTACAACTTGAAATTGGTTCATTCACAATGTTTAATGGTTTATTAAGCTAATTTATTAATCTTTCCTGGTGCATACAATGATTAAATAAGATATTTATTACAGTGCTATCTTAGGACGGTGGAGCCACAAATGCATTTAAAAGTTTATCTATTAGCCTGAGTGTTTGTATGACCACATCCAAACCAAACTAGACCTGTAAAGGAAGCGTTAGTGCTGTCATTAGGTCCTAACATCTAGTGTGGGTGGTTTGTGTGACTTTCACAGAAAAACAACTCTGGGTACTTTTTAAATACATTGCTGCCTTGTAAAATTGCCACCATATTTACAGACTGAAGTCCATCTCTGAAAGTGGCTGCAGATGCTTAATTAGAAATTCCAGTAAAAGCTAAAGCCATCCCATCACCAGATAAAAACGCATTAGATGAGAAAACCAAATTGAATCACACTGTGGAAATTAGCCATACCTCTTAACCAAAGTGAGTTTGATTTGGCAAGTGTAATATTCTCAACTTAATTTATACACAACTATATCAGCCAGAAATGTTTCACACTTTAAAGGTTAGGGCAGGTGTTATTCTATATTTTTAGTTGACGGACCTATGAAAAGACAAAAATCTACAATGTGTTCAACTTCCCCATCTCCACCTGAGGATCTTCAATAATGCTCATTAATATATAGTTTTTAACAAATGTTACTCAAACAGGAGGAAATAGAAGATTTATTAGGGACTATGTTCAGTGGCGAATTAATACCAACTTTGTGATCTAGTCAATATTTACTGCAGCAGGACAGTATGTGGAGGGCAGAATTTATGATAAAAAAAAAAAAAAGCAGCTTTGTTTTTGTACTAGAACTATGTTCTGTATCCACAGAGGATATGGAATCTGTGATGTCAACACAAAAATCACCAGAAAAGACTCCACTACATTTAATAACAGTGCTGTAGAAATAAAAATGCAGTGAATGTCTGGGTCTTCACATTGGTCAGATACTGTGCTCTCTCCATATAATTACCTCTGTTATCTGTGGCAGAAATCAGCCTTTATGTCAGTTATTCCTGATCAGTGTTTTGTGTTAAGAGGCTGACTGTAGCCAGAATGATAAAAGACCAGAAATAACTAATTTAGCTCCACGGTCAGCTCCCACAGAAGCTGTTTAAATTCACTCTGCTTTGTCATTTCTTTTTCTAATTATTTCACGGCTGATTCTTTGACATTAAAGTGTTTTTTTAAAGGAAATTGAGCAGTATAATCCCTTTTTTGATATATATATGTAAAAGTAGTCAAATTGATTCTTGAGGTTGGATTGCGAAATCTTTTTTAAACACATGGAGGGTGTAGGCTTTAAAAATACAGTATGTGTTACTGTACAAAGCATTTTGTCCTATTCAACTCTTGTATTAGCTGATTGGCCGAATCTTCCACTTGTGATGATTATGGCAATTATTATTAATGTGATTATTACTGAATCCAAGCCATAGCAAAATGACAACTCTACTATTTTACATGGATATGGCAGACATGTAAAATAGTGCCTGCGGGGGTTCCTGCTTCATTGACTTTGACCCTGGGTCAGGGACCAAAGACATGGATCAATATTGTTTTTGCTAGTACAATTGATTAATTGAGCCATGCTAGAAAAAAACATCTTGACACAGCGAGTCTCGAGTCAATAACCCTTCTGCATATTTTGAAGACATGCTGACATCCAGGGTATATATTTTAATTTTGGTAATTATTCAGTTGCAGCTTTTATATAAAAACTAATGAGTTCAGTTTTGAGAGCTGACGCAGATTTAGCGGTTTCTCGTTTTTGTCTGTACATTTTCATGGTGTTTTGTATGCAAAAGTGTCTTATCTGCCATTTATCAAATCCACATTCACTGTACAGATGACTGATTGAGCACTTGGTAACTCAAGTTGTGGCTTATTGCAGTGTTCACCAAATTCAAACTTTCTTTCTGCAAACAAATTTTTAAATAAAGCTTTCCAATGACTGTTTTGACTGTTTTGGACTTTATCTTATTCTGAATAGTTTGTTTTTGGTTTTTTTTCTTTAGAAGAGCCTGAAGAAGATTCAAAGCTTCAGTATGCTTCAAACAAAGCCACGTCGTAGCCTCCTCCTGGCTGCACCCCCTCGACCTTCCAGATCTTTATGTATGTCTTTGTAGTCTCCACACAGTGAATTGTACAAATGCTGGTAACAGTGCGTGGCATTAATGGTTCTGCACTCTTTTATACAAAGGCAAAGTATTTTTGTTAAAAATGTTTAAGGAGCAAACCCTGCCTGTACGTTCACCCCAGTGCACAGCTGGCCTGTTTCTGTTTTTGAAAGTTACAAAAATTGTTGTATGCCACCCTGATGGAAAGGGTTTCAGACACTCTTAGACGGTCGTACAAGCACTTCTTTGAAGCATATTGAGGCTTCAGAAAGCAAACCGTGGCTGTCACATGAATGTCATCAGCATCACATAAACTATGGTGTGCAACTTTTGTGTACTCTTGGTCGGGGTCTGTTTGTAATGGTTTGGAGCCCCTTATCTCCAATTAAAAGAAATCTAAATTTATACAGCAATATTTTAGACAAAAGCTTTCTTCCAAATGTGTTTAAACTTTCTGGGGAAGGCCCTTTCATTTTCATCATGACAATGCTCCTACTGCACAAAGCCAGGCCCTTAAAGAAATGGTTTTCCCAGTTTGGTGGGGAGGAACTTGACTGGTCAGCAGAGCCCTAACCTCAACCCCACCCAACACCTTTGGGATGAACTGGAATGCCAACAGTGAGCCAGACCGTATCACCCAAAATCAGTGTTGGACCTCAATATCTGCAGCCAGTTTCCGAAGCTTTGTGGAAAGCCTTCCCAGGAGAGAGGAGGTGGTTGTAGCAGCAGATTAATGGCCATAGTTTTGGAATGATATGTTCAGCAATAACATGCTAAAACCCCAGCTGCTTTTGACTGAAGGCTAAATACTAGATATTGTCAGTACTCCAACACCAGGGGGCAGCAGAAACCATCCATCACTGTCTACACTAGAATAGAAACATGAAATAATGAAAGTGGCTTACACTTGCTCATTAATGCATAAAGCAGTGCTCTACCAGGACATGTTTCTCATCTTCAAATTGAGTGCACACGTAGAGTCTTTGCAGCAGGTACAAAAGCGTGATGATGAACATTAAAAAGAGAAGACTCGCATATGCTGCTGGTGCAATACAGTGCATTATATTGCACCAGCAGCATATGCATGAAGTCCCCTCATACATTTTTTTTCTTTTTAAAATCTTTGTTGTGTTTCTACCTAAGAACTCCTGCAGACTAGCATGACTCGTGCAAAACTGTTTCCAAAGGACAAGACAGTATTGACATCTGTCATTGCTGTTTCATTCAAATTAGCAAAGGATTTGCAGGTTGCTTGCTTGTTCAGCAACATGTCCTCATACACACATTTAATGAGTTAATACTGTTTAAGAAGGAGTGGAGGGTTTACACATTAAAAATGTGATATTTATCAATAAATCAACACTGATCAATATATAAAAAGACTAACTGTACTGTGTGTTTCACTGAGTCAGGGCTGTGGTGAAGTCACTGCCGCTGTGCTCAAGCAAAAATGAAAACTGACATAGAAATCCACATAATAACACAGGAGGCCATAATAATAGTCCAAGCTGCTGGTGAAGTGTGTGACAGTGTTGCCCCCTGCATCCCACTTTACAGTCTAAAAAAAAGCCTCCTGACATTTATTGCACAGTCTGTCTGCATGTGCAGCAACATGCAGAGTGAGCCTTTATAAGTACAGTACAGTAGAGACATAACAGTAGAGTCATTTCAGCTGTATAGAATGTGAAAACTGTGATCTTATATCTGAAATTGTCATATGTTTCATGTAACATGAATATATGTAATCTATTTTTGACTTCATATAAAGATGAACTAACAAACATGACAAGCATAAGGCTCTAGTTATATAGCTTATGATCTGAAAATATCATAATTGGAGAGTTTGATTTACAGATTTAAAATGCAGTTTTCGATTAGTTACCCAATCACTGATTGTAAAGTTTTCACATTATTTTAATTTCCCACATTTTTATATTCTCTGTATAGTTTTTCTTTGTAAGTGATGGTCAGTAGGTCTAGTGGGCCCACTGACAGCTGTTGGAGACCAGTTAGAGAAACAATTCACCAGTCAGAGTTTAGCAGAATAAAGTCTGTTTACATGTGTTGGGGAATACTAAATACAACATAATACTGCATATGTGTAAAAAAACAAAAAACAAACAAAAAAAAAACTGTGTGAAACCTTTTGTGACAGTGTCGGTTTGGGCTGAAGACTACAAGTTTGAAAATCTGGGGGTGTGGAGTTAGAAAGAAGTGAGATCTTACCAGATCGCCCCTCTCTGTTTGAGGCTAGCTCCTCAAGGCCACTCATATCCCCAACCAAAACATAGGTGGTTAAGTTGCATTGTGGGTAATGTAGGCACCAGGTTTTGACATGGAAGATGGATGTGTGGAATATTTCTGATAAGTTGATAACTCTGGCTCTGCATACATTTTGTCTGTCCATTGTAAGGCTGACGTGCAATGCTAAAGTGGTGGAGTACTCTTTTAAGAATGGGGACATACTTTTCTTATATAGCCAATTAGCTACCACACTACATTAATAATGAAATAGCAACAGTACGATGGTAAGAAGCGTGTATGAAATAGACACTGGTGGAGAAAAATTCCCCTCCCCCAAAACCCCACATACAATACCAAGAACATAACCTCTGTTTCCTCAAGGAGTGTGTCATTTCCTGGTTTTGAGCGTTATCCTGGCTTTGATGATCCAATAATGTTTACATGAACACGCGAAACCTGGTTATGTGTGCAGTCGTGTTTTAAAGTCCCAGTCACTCTATTTTGTGCCAACAAAGAATGCTCCGAAACCTGCATAAGCTGTTATCATGCCACTGTACCTGGCTTCTTTTGGACCGTGCTAAGGCCTTATCCAGGTTACTGAAAGCCAGGATACAATGTTTACAGGCACAAAACATAACCAGGACACTCCTGATTTTTACTAGGAGACTTGACTTGACGTGAACTTGACATTAAATTTGGAACTTCCCAACATCTTGTTTTCTGATTTTGTTTTTTTTTCATAGTGTGGCTTTTATTTAGGAATGTGCTTTCAATAAATGTTAATATGGACATGATCTCAATAGTGAAATACATTGTTTAAATTTGATTAAAAAATGAATGCCAATCAACCAACAGAAGAACATCTACACTGAATAATTTTGCATTGATCCCATTAGGGTTTTTAGCTGGTACCAGTGTGGGATTTACTGCTACAGCCAGATGCTTTAGACTCAAATGTAATCCAGCATTCTTTAAATCTTCTGTGCATAATTATATTTGGGTGTTTCTCAGGTTTATGTATGAACAATTTGAGGGATACTGGCTGGAAGTAGTAGTCTGTTGGTTGGCTCTGAGAGTTAGCCTGAGGCTTCAAGCTGCATCTCTCTCCCGAAAGAATATGAAGAATAAGTTTTCGGGACTAATTGTTGCCCTAGGGGGAATTTAGACAGATTTTCACCAGCTGTCAGTAAGCTTTTTGCCAACAAATTGGGTCGAAAAAGTCTTATGAATGCTTCACTTTCCATGTTCAATTCAATAAAATTTTATTTATGTAGCACCAAATCATAACATGCATACAGAGCACCGTAATCTTTTAATATTATTTACAGAGACTAACCAATTCCCAACATGAGCAAGCACTTGGTGACAGAGGCAGAAACCTTGAACCGAAACTTGACTCAGGGAGGCTGGCCAAAGGCCTCGACCAGTTGAACGTGGGGAAAAGAGAGAGCTGAAGGAAGGAAAACACACAGTATAGTCCGATGCAAGTTCAACATAGAAATGCAAAATAATAGCAATGGTAGTGGTAATAATACAAATATCAATAGTAATAATAATAATAATAATAATAGGATTAATAATTAGGGATGTACCGAATGTTCAGCCACCGAAATTAATAGGCCTAATATGTCAAATGGCCCAAGAAATTTTACCGAACAATTACGTTGAAATGTCAGCAGCATTTTAAAGTGTCAGAGAAATCGCTGTTTGCAGGCACTGTTCTGCGTAACTGTCTCCTTGCACATCCACTCCATCTGTGACTGACTTCTTAGAAAAGATAACAAACGGTCTGGACTGGTTTGAGTGTTTCTGTCACTCGTTTGTGAGAAGGCGATTAAGCCAGCCCCAACTAAATTCGGAGTACACACATATTCAAGCCTTTGTGGTAAATCCACTGAAACAGCCCAGTGCGAGATGACAGGCAGGTTAGCGACTTTATCCTGTCATTTTCTCTTTACAAAGACAAGTGTTGCAGTGGGAGAGTCCTACCTGAACAGAGGCTGAGGAGAACCACATACAACATTATTTATCAAATTGGCTCGGACCTACCCCCCATAGTCTCTCCTGTGCACCTTTATGTTACTCTTTAAAGGTGGTGTCTGGGACTCTCCCAACTCTTAGTCCGAACTAAAGAAATATTCCGAATGAGAGGCAAAAAGTGTTCAAAAACACTTCTAGATGGTTAGGAGTTGGCATTGCTTGGTTATAAAAGGTCATAAGCCAAAACATATTGGGAATGAGTGGCCTAAATATTTAATTTGGATAATATGTTACACAATAAACCCAAACTGATTACGCTACTAAAATAACTTAATATTCAAATGTTTAAAAGAAAGAGACCTAGTGTGTTTTATTCTAAAGGCAGGTGTGACCGTTTGTTTTGTTTCTTTCTCTATGGGCTGTCTGAATGTTGTTAATATATCCTCTCCATCTTCTTCTCTTCAGATGTCTTCTCCCTTCCACCTCAGTGTAGGATGATCCATGGGTGGTGTAGTCTCAGTGAGCAGGGCGACTTCTCTGATCAGTGAGGGGTTGAATTCATCTGAGCAGCCAGAGACCTTGGCACCAGGCTGCACTGTGAGCTGTTATCTATCAGCAAAATGTCGGCTACAACCCTGTGGTCTCTCAGATGAGAATTTAAAAGAAAGGCAGAGGGGATAAAGGAAGGAGAGATGAGAGCACCCCAGTTGCTGTTTGCCAAAATCATTTTGGTTAGCTACAATAACATTTGTTTCACAAAGATTACCTTAGGAACTTATACCTCAGAGAAGCTACACCCAGACCAGGACATGTCACATTTGTAATGTGTATAGATAGATAGATAGATGTAACCTTCTCTCATTGATATAGCGTGGAAAAAATAATCTACAGCACTGAACTTCAATTCAATGATATTTATATAGCCAAGTTATCTAATTAAGCCTGGTATCACCATATGGTGTATGAATAACACACAGATAATTACCCGTGGTATTCCATCACAATTTTTGCTTTTCACGTGTCATTTCACACCAATTAGTCTGTACAGACATATATTGTGCAGAAGTGGTGTGCCACCTGTCACAGGAAAAAGACCAGTAGGATAAATAATCAGAAAAGTGGTGGCTAATAAACATATTACCACCCCATCCAAAATGTTCAGTTGCTGTGTGAATCAAAAATCAAACAAAAGACAAGATTAATGATTTTAGTGAAGTTACGCAGGTTTCATAAGTTACGTAAGTTATGTAAGTTGCAAGTTAAGTCATGTCATTATTGTAACCCAAACCATGATGTTTTGAGTAGCCTTTAGCTAATGTTAGCTACATAATGTTCGCTACGTTTAGTGTTAAAGGCATTGGCAGCCCTCCGAAGCCCCTTACTCTTATCCTAACCATCACAGGGTGTGCCTAAAACTACGTCAGTGATTGTATGCATGTCGACCAGTTAACACCACAGCTTCCTCCTTTGTGTTGGTGCAGTCTATGGGTACTAGACATTGTTAAATCGCACGTTACATGGCAGGCGAAATGTTAAAAGTGGCATGCTATTTATATGCCATCCCATGATATCACATTGTCTAATTGCACTTTTCATAGAGCAGGTCTAGACCATACTCTTTATAATATATTTTACAAAATCCCAACAATTCCCACCTTGAGCGAGCACTTGACGACAGTGGCCACGAAAAACTCCTTTTTAGCAGAAACCTTAAGCAGAACCTCGACTCAGGCTGGGCGGCCATTTGCCTCGACCTGTTGGGGTTTGAAATCATTGTTGTGGATCGTTACTCTTTCACAAAGTCTGCTGTAAACATTTTGATGTAAATATATGTAACGCTAATGCTATCGCAGCATCTCACAGTATAGCATTTAATTGTCAAGCTAGGTTACCAGCAGTCTGACTAACTGTTGTAGGACAGGTATGACCTTAGCGAGTCACTGCTTCACTTTTCTAAGACAAGTTGTCTGTTTGTGCTAACAAGGTGAACCTCAGTTGCTATCTATGTTGGTAAAGTGTTTTAGCAATATCAGTAAGAGGCTAACTGCTGTCTGCTCTTTTGCTGCCCCACTAATCTGCTTGTGTTGCATGTCTTAGCGTATAACGTTACTATCAGTAAATTTCTGCTTTTATGCTGCTAGTGAATTACTTTCTTGGAATGTTAGTTGCTGAGACCTTTATGCTGTTGCTTAACATGTTTGGAAAGTGCAAGATGCTGTCATGTATTTTTATGTAGCATACTTGGTGAAATATGAACCATCATGTTTGAGTGTTATGAGCGGGTTTCCGGATCACAATAAATTCTGAGGAAGATGTTAGGCCTACTTGTGAGCTGGCTTTAGAAATATAGCCATGACTCTTGCTCACAGCTTATTCCCCTGTAATATTGGCTTTCACTTGAGCATTACAGAGACATTTCAACTCAAAGCATTTATGTGACAGCTTTTTTACTGTTCTTCATATCACATCAACTGCTTCAGGGCACACACATACATTTAAAGTTATACCTTTGGGAAATATGCTTACTTGTCAGTTACAATATCAGTTTCATCTGTGTGTTCTGTAAAGAGACTGGGCCAGGGCATGTGAAGCCTAGCTTAGCACAAATACTGGAAGCAGTAAGAATCCACCAAAGGAGGAAAAAGACCGCTTCCAACAGGTCCAATACTGTATCATTTACATGTTGTATCTTGTTAACTAGCAAGATAACCAGCAATACAGCCAAGAGTCACCAGGTTTTCTTCAGAGTATGTGTTCCAGAAACTTCATTAAGGGGACAGGACTTCTGAGATGTGCACAAAAGTGCTCATGCAACCACAATGTCTTCTTTTCTAGCCGTGTGCATGATGTGCATGTGAAAAGCTTTTGGATTGTTGGAAGGAAATGCATACTGCAGCTATTTCTGGTCATGCATGGTGCTGCAGAGCTCTGGGTGCCTGGTTTCTGGCTACAAAGCCAGATCAGGGAGATTGGCTCTATCAGCTCGAGAACATGCAGTGAGACTGGCAGTGATCTGAATGTGCAGATTTTACAATACCACCTCAATTCACGATTGATGTCTGGCTTAGATTATCTGACTAGGCAGGGGCAGTGAGCTAAATGATAGGCCTGTACACTGTGTGTGTGTGCTTCTGCCAGTTTCTGCAAATTATCTGGAACGGTGTCATCCATCCATTAATGCAGCAGCTCGGCTAACTGTGATCCCACGTCAGATGAAATAATCAATCACAAACAAACACAGTGGGGCTATTTTTAGATGTGGACCAATGTGGTGTTGTAAAATGAGACAGAGCGATGACCTCAACAGAAATAAGTTGCTTTAGCTAATTAAATGCCCTCAATGATTATCAACAGAATTAGTAGAAATAATCGTTTGGGCGTTATGTCAAAGATGTTTATGTGTTGCAGAGATATCTACTGAAGTTAGCATTCTAGCACCAGCCTGTCCTGCTGCATTCTGTTTCAAAACCTGTGGCATGTCTCAATCACACCAGCTTATTTATTTATTTTTGTTCCATTTTCAACTTTATTGGACACAGCTGACAGTGAAGAGGCGGACAGCATACAGGGGGAGAGAGAGGGGGTATGACATGCATGCATTAAACTATGCGTCCTTTCATGCAAATTGAGTGCTAAGTGACAGAGGTATGCTTATGTTCTGTTAAATGTCACACTGTAGCACTGGAGTGTCCACTTAAAACCAGATGAAACACTCTTCCTTCCAGGTGAACAGTCAGAGTTTTATTTCAAAGTAAATCAGTGGGAAAAGCTTAATGTTGCATGACTCATTAAGGTGCGACTGCAGCCTGAGCGTGATAATGTTCAGACACTCAGTTCCACTTCCCTGCAGTGTACCTGCTTTTACAAACTCTTCTGCTGTTGCCTGCACATGTACATATACAAGTTTCTTGCAGGGTCCAGGCCAGTGCTTGAAAAACAAACAAACAAACAAAAAATGTAATTGTGTGAGTGTGAATCCATATTAAAGAAATACAATACTTTCTGAATGGGTCTGGATTTATTTCCTGGTGTTTTTGACCTCTAGTAGCGCTACGGAGCAGTTCTTTTTGTCTCATGCGTAAGGCAATAAACAGTCCTGCCAATGGTTTCATACTATTTCAATTCTCTACAAGTGGCAGCATTGCCCCAAGATACACAACAATGCGCCAACAAATTCAGCAAATAATACTGCTAGGAAGTGAACAGGGATGTAGGAATGCAGGATTCAAACTTTTAAGTAAAATTGGCTTAGCAAATGTTTTATGAGGAAGGAAATGCATTCACATGTTTGACCTCAAGGATTCACGCAATACATTTTGGTGAGTGAATTGGAACACTGAATGTAAATACATGACTTTTGTTTGTTTACAAGAAAACTCCACAGGGCAACTTTCAAGCCCTTCAAGGTCTTCCATCCACCCTAAGCATGAAAATGAAAAATGAAATTATATTAATATAGCAAATGATGCATTATAATGACACAGAAAATGCCATTTAAATTGCTGGCTTTTATTCTGCACTAAACCAATAATCACTCACTTTGATGATAGGGGTGAGACTGAATCAAAACAGTAAAGTTGCGGTAAAATCAAAGCAATGAACTCTGAGAGAAACTGCAGAGTTGGGTGATAAATTTATTCTCTGTGGGTTCACTATGAGCAACCCATTTCACATTATATAGCCTTTGTTTTAAATGCCCACCTGTTTAGAGCCCATTCATCTTCCATTTGATGAAAACTGATGACTCTGTTAAGCTTTTAGTCATACACAGTTAAGCCTATTAAGTGAAGTATTTAAGCCTTATTAAGCCTTCAAACTGATTATAGTTAACCATGAAATGTGCTAATTTAATTTAATTGAAAGTAGGTGGCCTTTTGTATTTTGGAAAATCTTTTCCTGGGGCAAAATGCTCTGGTCATACTGATCAACTAAATGGAGTAGCCATAGTCTTACTGCACGGCTGCATATCTTTCTGTCTGACATTCACACACAGAGCTGTTATCATAATGCAGTAGGTCATCACACTGCGAGAATCTCTTCATTAACACATTAATTGTTCTGCCACCATGAGACAATCCGTCTCTGTCTGTCCCTGGGATTTTAGTGCTGGACGTTCAGCTATGAGCTTCTGCTGTTAAAATTAAAAACTGTGGCAATAGCCAAAACCATTAGCTCTGCGGGTGTTCTTAAAGAAATCATTGTGTTCTTTGCCTCTCTTTTATGTCTTTCCTCCTCTCTCTCAGTTATTCCCTTTCTCTCTCACACAGCAAACTTTCTGTATCTTTATCTTCTCTGCTTGTTGGGCAACACGTGTCTCTGCCCATTATAATATTCTTTGGCTGTTCAATGTTTCCCACTGGTGAACTCCTCTAATTGCTGTCATCAATCAACTTCAAGCGCACACAGTCACACAAACAAGTGTGCACACGTAAACAGTCTCTCTTTGACCTCCTGCTCAGCCACACAGACAAAAAAATAACTGTCCAAATCTTTACTGTGTCAACGTTTTCCAGTGACTCTCTGTGCTATCACTGTGTCTCTCTGATAAACAGATATCTGACATGCTTGTCTTCTAGTTATTTAATGCATTTCCACCTAAAGCGACTTAAAGTGACTCATTAGGTGTAGTCCATGTCCAGTAAATCCAGGGATGTTGTTGTTTTGTTGACCCGTCATGAATCCCATTAATGTTTATTGTATTGGAGTGGAGGCAGAAATCTCAGAGAAATTCTCAAAACCATGACAAAGAAAACCAAAACTGCCTGTATGGCTATAAATACCACTACAGGAAAGTGAGCCCTTTGAGTGGTTGCATGGTGTTATGGTTAGCACTCTGGACTTTGAATCCAGTGCTCTGAGTTCAAATCTCAGTGGAACCTGAGGTGAAGCAAGAATACAACCTATGAACTGCTGGATACCGGAGGGTCGCTGTTTTGAGTCCAGCACAGCCCACTACCAAAGGTGCACCTGAGCAAGGCCCTAACTGCTATAACAGCCTTCACTCTTCCAGGAAGACTTCCCACCAGATTTTGGAAACATTAAAGCATTAGTGAGGTCAAACACTGATTTCGGGTGGTAAGGCCAGGCTCGCAGTCATCATTCCAGTTCATTCCAAATGTGTTGGAATGCGGTTGGGGTTGGGGTCAGGATCAGGGCTCTCTTTCTTAAGAGATTATCAAAACATGAATCAACCAATAGCTTACAGTATTTTGATAATCCATTGACTGGAGCAGTTGTTTATCAAGTAAAAATGCCACACATTTTCTGGTTCCAGCTTCTCAAATTTGAGTATTTCCTGCTTTTCTTCTTTTTATATAATGTCAGATTTAATTATCTGAAACAAACAATTTGAAGACATCATATTGGGCTCTGGGTATGATATTCTACTGCCATGATTAGGTGGTAGATGGTAGTTGCAGCCCAAGTCTCTAATTTCACACCATTTTACCATAAACTGAAATTGGAAGATTGAAAAGAAATACTTAGCAAAGAAAATCATTAACTGATAAACCTCTGCCTCAGAAACCATGAATATACTATCAGATGCTCTTGCTTTTATCTCTGTTGCCTGCGTTGCTGCTTTGCTGACAGTTGTGCTGTGTCACTTTCAGGAAGCAGAGTGCTGACTTCATCTGTGATTTCAGTCAGCTCTGCTTCAACCTCATTTGCTCCTCTGATAATCAGAGCATTCCTCTATTTTATTGATTCCTTTCCAAAGACAATGTTCACTTACCATGCTAATAGGTCCATTTTCAACCTCACTAATTACTTTGACATAATTATATCACCCGGCACATTCTTGGTCACAATTTTAAATTAAAGTGTCACAATTGTTCCTTTTTGGAGAGCAGACAGTCCTCTGTTTTGCCGAGGTCAGCCTTTCAAATGTTTCAGTTGCTTGTTAATAAAGCAGAAGGAATATTTGGCTCAGCAGCTGCAGATTTTAAGGACGGCTCAGCTTGGAAACTCTGCCAAAACTGCACAGTGCCATTTGTCAACACAGAGGCCTCACAGCAAGGGCCTCATTTGCAGTTGATATTATCACCGTTTTGCAAATGTGATTGATTGCTGGGGCAACTGAGTTCACCTCCACTTTGCTCCTTTTGGCTACAGCTTGAGGACTCATAGATCAGGGATTACAGCAACTGGTTAAACTCCATCAGCGACCTGCAGACAAAGATTAATATCTGTCCAGAGATATGTATGTACATACTGTATGTAATGCTGCACTTTTACGATGTAGAATTTAAGATGGCAAAACCAACATTAAATTAGAACTGATCATAAAAAAGTAAATGAAGGAGTCATTTTGTAATATACATTAACATCATAGATCTCAGTGGTGCCAGTCTATTGTCAACTACTAATTAGCCAGTCCCAGTGGGTCACCAACACAATCTCCAATGTGATCTGACTTGTTAAAAATAATTACATCCGATTGAATTATTATATTTTTAAATCATAGATCTGTTTCATTGTTACACAAATGGGCCTTCAAATATTCCAAATTTACCAACCTTCCCAAAAAGCACAAATAAATGAGCTTTGATAATCGTTCTAAAGAGAATTATCTGTTTTATTTGATATAGTGTAGGTTGTGATTAGTTTATATATTTAATTTTGGGGTACAACGACTTTTAAAAGCAGAACGAGTCAACAAGTCAGACACCTGGACTTGAGTTGCTGTGCCACCTGTTGAGACACAAGCAGCCCCACTTCAGAAGGACTTGCCATGTACTGTGACCTACTGGCTACTAGCAGTGTTGGTGAAGCTCTTCTGAAAGATGTATTTTTTTATGACCCTACAAGCAAATTATAAGTGTGTTTGTAGTGATACTTACTTACTGATTAACAAGAGAGTTCATTGTTAACCAGTTGTCCATTGGAGGACAATTCACCTTTTTCACAGAAGACATGTCACAGTAGGAATACCACTGATCTAAATAATGAAATTATTGATAGATTAATTTTATTTAGCTGCTTCCGTTTCAGGGTTCTGATATTGTGCATGATGGCTGACTGTCATCCTTTCTGAGGCACCTGAACAGAATGGAGCCATGTTAGTGTTATGAGAAACACGTGTTTCTACTATGACAAGTTAAAATATCTGCTTTAAAAATGTCAACTGTCAAAGTATTTTCTCTTTCTTTTTTATTTCACAGTGTGCACTCTAGCGGCTACTTTGGAGAAAGCTGTATATCCACATGCTCTGTAACTTTTTGTAAAACAAAACAGTTTTGAGGAATTTGTTTACACTGATGAGCAGTAGTGGAAGAGACACAGAAACATTAAACTGAAACTGCATTCATATTTTGCTTTTATAGAACATAGCCTCATGATAATAATAATATATTTGTAGCACCTTTCAAAACCTCATAGCCTACAAAGTGCTTCAGGACAGCAAAACAAAATGACAATAAAATAAAAGCATTATAGGAAGAATTTACAAATATATATGTATGGTCTTTAACAAACGTATTTTAAAGATATGAGAACCGACAACAAGCTGCACAGCCAAACGCAGGCTACTTAAAGTCCTGTTTCATAACTTATTGTTTGCGGAAGTGCCATGAGCATGGGGGAAACGAGCGCATGCTACTGGTTGTAAGCGACGCATTGGCTGCACGACGCTGCGTCATTTCCTGCCAGAGGACGGTCAGAGGCGAGAGAGCAGCCAGTCTCCGCTCTGTCTCTGTAGTAACCACCGAGAAGCGGAGAGAGAGCCAGCAGCAGGTTGCCTCCAAACTGCAACCGGACGGATATAAAAAACAAGACCAACAGACAGATGGCTGGAGTACACGTCTGCTCCGTGTGACACTGCTGGATAGATATTTTTGTGAACTTGTCGTCGTTTGGACCTGAGCGGGAACACAGCGGGACGCCTGAGAAGAGCACAAAAAGAACTTTTTATTTTCTCTTTCTTCGTTGGAAGATATAGTGTTTCTCTCTAAGTTGGTTGCGCAACGGTGAACCAAGTACAAGTCATTTTAAGTTCGGGTGTTTTATACCGTCTTGTGGAGCTGCGAGGCGGACACCAGAGAAGCGACGCTGAGGCAGCCACCTGACCTCCTGGAAAATAAGACCGCAGTTAATGACACGCAGGCTGAGATCCTTACGTGGCTCATTACTAAGCTCTCTGGCGGAGCGGGACGACTTTTCCGCGGGGCTGTTGCGTGTTCAGTCTCGACGCACCCTATCACGCGTGAAGTTTGCAGAATCCAATTGCTGAAATCCACCTAAATGATGGTAAGTGCTAATTAATATGTGTCAACTGTGAAATTGAATTAGTTGGACTTAATTGGCCGTGGAAGTTGCCCCTTTGATCGCTCTATCCAGCAAATTGCGAGTAGTAAGTGGATCATCTGTCACAACCAAACAGACAGCATGGATATAACCGGAGTGCACGTCCTCCAGCGGTCGTGATGCCAAGGGCCAGTCTAATCCCGTGCCACCTGCCCGTTATGCTTGCTCTCTAACCCGCACCAGTGTGGCGCCGCGTCCCGGACACACTGCCAGGATGAGCAGCACCGACCTGGAGCGGATGTCGCTCAGCTCCTCGGCCAACTCGGTGGCCTCCAGCGCGCGGACGCTCTCGGCCAACGTGAGGAAGCTGCACAACGCGCTCAACCTCCTGCTCAACGACTTCGAGAGGGAGCAGTTCATCCACTGCCTCAACGTCTACCACTCCAAACGCAACGTGTACGACCTGGTGCAGACCCTCAACGTCATCCTCAACGCGCCCAGCAAGCGGCAACTTCTGCCCATGCTGCGGCTGGTCATCCCCCGCTCCGATCAGCTTCTCTTCGAGCAGTACACCTCAGAGGGCCTCTACTTAAAGTCGGATTTGGCTGCAAGCAACGGCAGCACCGACCCCACGCCGGGCGACTTCCCCAGCGCCAGCCCGACTCCTCCGGGGCATTTCTCGCCAAACATCCCGCCCGAGTTTCAGGTGGCGTTGCGGGGCTCGCCGGACAGCTTCAGCACCAGCAGCGACGGGACAGCTCCCCTGGTGCCGCTTCTCGGGAGGAACTTTGTCCACGAGCCGCCGGGCGAGCTGCGGCAGGTCACCATGAAGCGGCATAAGAGCAACGAGGGCTTGGGCTTCAGCATCCGCGGCGGCTCGGAGCACGGGGTCGGCATCTATGTGTCCCTGGTGGAACCGGGGAGCCTGGCGGAGAAAGAGGGTCTCCGGATCGGTGACCAGATCATGAAAGTCAACGACAAAGTCTTCGACAAAGTCACTCATGCTGAAGCAGTGAAGGTAGGCTAAGTTTTTCCTTTTGTTTATCTTCACCAAGTCATCCTTTCAAAACAGCGTATAAACTAGTAGCCCGTAGCTATGCAGTCATGAGAACTACGTGCACTGGCCTCGTCCTCTAACCGAGCTCCTGTCTGTAATAAGCTCATGCCTCATATGAATTATATGTTTGGCCTCGGTGTCTAAAATTTACCTCTTGACGCCAACAAGCTCCGATTTGTTGAGGGGAATTAACTTTTTTGGCTGGAAGCAGCTGTGGCTATTTGTTATATCAGCAAGCAATGTGTTGCCACGGCAGTGCAGTGTAAACGCGCGCAATGAATACTCCTTGTAGGAAGCGTGCACGTAACTAGACACCTTCAAAGCAGCTGGTAGCCACAGAGGAGTGCGTGTGTGTGTTTGTGTGTGTGTTTGTGTGTGTTCGTGTGTGCGTTTGTGTCCACAGCCTGGGCCCATTTCAGCCCTGCGCGCTATTGTTAGTGCCACCAAGTGTAAAGAAAGCCTATTAGCAAATGGGGTGATAAAAGAGCATGTCTGATTTTCGAACAGTGAAGATTGATTTAGGAGGACACCTTGTGAGGTCATTGGTTTTATGAGCTGTCCATGGTGCTGAACATTCATCTCAATGTTTTCTTGTCTTTCTGCTAACTGCTAACTTGGCTGTCCCCCCCCCCCCCCCCCCCCCCCCCCCCCCCCCCCCCTCTCTATTTCATGGCATGCTTTTATGATCGATTTTGTAATTGCTCTCATTCACACCTATTTGCCCATGCTGTATATACTCATATCACTGGGATTCATAGTTCTCAACAAGGTTCAAGTCTGTTTAAAGCATCTGGAAAATTGCACTGGTCAGTGCTTTTACTCCTTATTTAATGATTGACTTCATGTTAGATTTTTTTTTTAGAAACTAATACCTATCAAAGCATCTTAACTGGACATTACATCTAGTTTTTGTAGCATATGGCTGTTGTTCTTACCTTTTTATCTCTGCATTGTATTTATTCTTCTGGCAATGTTATCATGCTGCCCTCTTGATTTCCATCTATGCATGCAGCATTGGCTTGCACTTACATTGATAATACAGTTATCAAAAATAAAAAATAACAACACCAGACAGTACCGGATATCTATAAGCTGCTTTTTAAGAATAGTGATTGTATGTCTGTAGTTTGAAAGGTCACCAGTTTGTCCCCTCCAACAGCCATGGATTATAGCTCAAATTAAGTGCTTTATAACCTTCAAAGTCGCCCATGCTTTTATCTCCTCTTGTGTGGACTTTTGTAATTCACATTAAGCAGGGCTCTGCCATAAGGCAAGCTCCTGCCTTCAGTAAATCCAAAATACATACACACATAGGCTTTTAACTAATGCCAAAAGATGAGAACATGTTGCCCCTGATTTTGCCTTTAGTCACTGGTTACCTGTGTGGTTGAGAATACATTTTAGGCTTTACAGGTATATTATAGATACATTTATCCCCTATCATACAGCAGCCTGTTGCACCAGCTGTGTGTAAGTTGAAACATAGCCTAGTTATAATGTAAATTATAATAATAACTCTAATTAGAAACTAAATAGTTGCACATGGCCCAGGGTCATAAATTTAAGAATTGTACTCACTAATGGTAAAACAGATTTTTTTTTTGCCACACAGCATCATGTTTTCATTAATTGCAGGTCATTTTGCAACACAGTAATGCAGTTGTGGCCTAAAGGTTAGAAGGGCGAGCTTGTGACCAGGAGGAACATGCAGCAGCTCATGCCAGAATACTAATGTGCATGGTAACCATTAAGATGGAACTACCTTTTATTGTTGTCTTGCCTTAGTTATGACTGTATCTCTAAACTAACTACCTAACTGCCACCCAGTGCAGATCCTCTGGTTGACTTGACTGCTCCAGGCCCTAAGGTGACACCATCTTTTAGATTGATACATTTTCATAGTTTTATTTTATTGTCTTCTCATTGTATTCTGTGATATATTGTGGTGTAATGTAATTCTGTCATGGCAAACTGTCTCTGAGGAAGGAGCATAACCCCCATTAATACACCGTTCTCTGTTGATGTGACACGTGACGAAGTGTTAAAGTCTTTGGCCTAATTTTGTGTTAGTAGTTTCTCTAAATCGGCTCTTCAGACTAAATTATTTCACAAGGCTGCAGCATAACAGCTCCGCTCCTCATATTGAACGTTATCTCAAACTGCGTCAGATAGAATACTAATGACAGAATTAACCATCCATGTTTTTTTCCAATCAATTTTTCTCCACATTTCTCCATAAGTTGTCTCTCATCTGTGGAGTGAAGGTTATTGGTTGTTCTTACTGTAAATGAACAATTGGAGAGTTTTATGTTTGTAGTTGTGTTGGTATTGAGACTAAGAGGAAGTAAAACCAAAGATGGATGAAAAGTAGGCTGCCTACATCTTTCTAAATATAGTTATTTATTCACCTTTGTGTCATTGTCAGCAAATTCTTATTTCATAATTGCCCTGCTACTCGTTCTGCTACTAAGCCATCCCTAATGACTATGGTATGTATAACTATGACTACTACCAGTTATAATGCTACAGCTGCCTGTTATTAGGCAGAAAGGGCAGGCACCCAGAGTGGCCCCGTGTGAGATAAAATTTCCACAGAAGGTCATTAATGCTTGAGTTCAGTTATTTTTATGCCTTCTCGGCTTAGTCGAAATGTTAATACAGGCTTTTGAACTGCAATCATTTTAACCTTTTAAACTCTGAGTACATCGTCAAGCATTGTACAAACCCACACGTCATCCACAGTATATTTCTGCCTGATCTCATAGCATCTTAGGTTTGAACATTTCAGTCAATCTGAGCATCAAATACCTTTAGTCATATGTTGGAACACGCAGAATATGTTATGCTGTCTACATAGTGTGAAAAGTTTTACCAAATTTAAGGAAAACATTTACAGATCAATTTCTAACTTGTTATGCAACCCTTTTTCACTTAGGGAAGTTGTAGTCAAACTATTGAGCTGTTGATTGATTCTAAAAGCACTTCCAGCCTAAATACTGAATATAATCAATAAGTGAATCAGTATAACCCTGTCCTTCAAACCCCAACACGGTGAATAATATATATGTCTTTAATGGTTAAATGACTGAACATTTTGCATGCATTCATTTCTTCAGTAATTTTATTAATTATAGTTCCTTGTTTAAATCTTAAAGCATTGCAACATTTTTAAATATTTGCAGCCATGTTATACACTACCAGCCAAGTCTGAAAACAACTCAGTGAATTTAAGCGTCTGGCACATTTGACAGATGAAATGTCACCTTTGAATAAGCTGCTGTCTGGACACAGAAATCACATCTAATCCATTCCTCTCACCTTGAACTGAACTGCACTGAAGGTACAATGCGTATAAGATAGGGCCAGAATTTTAGGTTAAAACATTCAGAAGATGAACTAACCTCATCAGCAGAGTGTGAAGAAGAAACGGTTCTGATCTAATGAATGTTGTGAAATCGTAACTGTCTGAGGACACACAGGAGGCGGAAGCAAAGCAAAGCGCTACCTGCTTCTTTTGGCTCTCATGTTAACCATCTGCAGCTTTCAGACAGAGCGAGCTGGTGAAGGTACAGCCATGAGTGGATCTGGCAAGAAAACACAGGTGGTCCTCCCCTGCCAGGGTGGAAGGATCTGAAATGCTGCCCCCTATTTGTTTGGAGCATTACACATTGTACCTTTAACGTCCAATCAAATGCCTGCGTGTAATGTGAAGTGTCTTAGTGATGAACCCAAAGAGAGTTATCACCCGACTCTGTTGCGCCACAAAGCTTGGAACCCGCTCTGCTTTACCTGCCCAGCACCAAACAGCAGACAGACAAAGTTAATGACTAGTGGGAAGAATATGGAACATGTAGCAGCTAAAGAGATATTTTTCTTCAGGAGTTTGTGGAAACCAAGAAAGGATAGTGACTATTGAATTTCCATTCATCAGATGGACAGAAATGTGACTTCAAATAAACAATGATGTTCATTCATCTCTGCTGGATGTGTAAACAGGCAACGCAAAGCCAGCTATGCAATCTTTAACCAGATTAAAAATCTTCATCTAACTGGTGAGCTATGTGTGTCTTTTAGCTATTGTTGGAGTTGTATCCCAAAAAAGGTGTATAATGAGTTTTGATTCCGTCAGTTACAGTGTTGCTCATTTGCTCAGCCAGAAAATCACTCTCCTTTATCACCGTCACACAAATAACAAACCACTAATTCTACACAAACAACAAAGCTGATTTAAAATAAGTCTTTGCAACTTATTTAGCACATTACTCGTTCACAATGTTTTCTCCCCGCTGTATACCTCTACGTAGACGTTAATCTGCTTCACTTTAGCAAACCTGTGTTGCCTGATGAGTTCAGGGATGGCATCTGAAAGCAGGAGATTGTTGTTTGGCCCAGGGGACGAGTCAAGGGCTTACGGGTGTATTTCTTTCTGTCTCCGACTCTCTCCTCTTCCTAAGAGCCTCCCTTGGCCATGGTCCCTAGAGTCACTGCCAAGGTTAGCTAGCCAGTTCGCATTCTTTACCATCTTGTCTGTGATGAGATGGACAGTCAGGAGATGTGATGAGATAGAAATGGGGACATAAATCCTGTTGTTTTGGAGCCAGAGCCACAACACTACCAAGACAAGCAGTCTTGTCTCCACATCAGCCACAGACTGCCTGTCTCTCTGACTTTTTATTCTGATTCATCTCAAGTCTGAGGAGGCAGAAGGATGGCATAGAGGCAAAAATTCAGACACCTGGAGGGAAAGAGAGGAAGATACAAGACAAGATAGCTGGGGATGACCTTGGTAGATGACATGTTTTCCTGTCTTAGTTTGTCTACTGTACCAAGAAAAACTTTAGTTTGGTGCCTTTGTAGGGGTTGATGCTATGACAGCCCTGCAAATAGACCAGGGGGAGAGGGTATTCGTAAAAAGATGAAGACATGGTCGGTCTAAATTCACTGGGTCGACACTTGGGCAGCTGCCCAGCACATTGACATGCAAAGACCTGGCTACAAGTCAGAGAAATGGGAGCTCAGCGGCCTGGAGCAGCACTGCAGACTGCTAATGGTCGGTGTGTTGATTAGATAGTGGGAGGCAGATAGAAATCTCGTTAAACTTGAGGACGGTATCAGTTGATTCATAGCTTGGAGCTGATTCTGCTGGCGTGAAAGAGGTTTGTCATGCTAGATATTGTCAACATTCAGACCCGCATCACAGAGAGCCCGTTGTTGAGAGTTTGTAGTTACTTTGCCCAAAATCTGAATGAAATATCACCATTATTTCTATTTTAAGTTGGCTGCACATGAACAACAGCAGAATCACTTTGCATGTTGTTATACAATGGTCAGAATTTACACCTGACCAGTGTGAATTATTTAGAAGTATGATGGCATCATGGCTTCCTTATTACGTTACAAAACATACAGTCAGATCATCCTAAACTGTAAACCAACTGAATGTCAGTCATGGCTGCAACTTCGTCAATTAATCTGTCATCATTTTCACAAATAATCGATTAGTTGTTTGGTCTAAAAATGTCACAAATGGTAAAAAAATGTCGATCCGTGTTTCCCAAAGCCCAAGATGACTTCCTCCAGTTTTGTTCAGAACCCAATAATTTTCAATTAGTGTCCTAGAGGACTAAAGAAACCAGAAAATATTCACATTTGAGAAGCTAAAAACAGAGAAATTTGAATGTTCTTCATAGAAAAATGACTGGGAATGATAATCTTTTATCAAAACAGTTGGTGATTAATTGAATAGTTGACAATTAATCGATTTAATGTGTGCATGCAGTCAATATTGACTACCAGCTATATACAGCGTGCTAGCCTCGAAAACTCAGCTGTATTCTAACATTAAGTTAGCTCTCCTTATTAGCTAGGCTCCTTACATGCATGCTAATAACTTTTTTAAGTAGCATTGTGTTGGAAAGATTTGTGTAGATGTGTTCATGAGTGAGAGGGAGAGAGAGATTGCGAGAGAGAGGGACGAGCGAGAGGATGTGCTGCGCAAATGTGCTACGGCACTCTGCAATCAAATACGATTTTAAATAGGCCTAGTTAAAAAAAATCGATAATCAATATGCGGCGGTCAGCGTTGATATTGGAAACACTGTGATGCGTTGCTTATAATATGGGGGGAAAAGAATATCTGTTGATATATCGGCATGTCGGATTTTAAAATCTTCAAATATCGAAATCGGCGTCGGACTTAAAAATCCCATATCGGTTGGGCTCTAAATATTACCATATTGGCCTGAATATAGTACAATCTGTTTTTCTGGAAATTATGTTGAAAAAGTGAGGGTCGTATTATATTCAAGGAAGTGTCTGAGTTTAACCTGTGGGATGTTCTGTAAAGTGATTGGCTACCACAGGGGAAATAAGCTCCAGATGAGTGAAAACGAGTTGAAAGTGTCTACGGACGTCTTTACTGCAGAGACAGACTGGGGACTGAAATCTCTGTCAAGCTGCCAAGAATGACTGCTCTCAGAGAATGTCATGATGAGGAAAACAGCTGAAAAATGCAAACAGTCAAAGAGTGAGTGCTGGATGTGACTGACAGGCAAGCTGCACAAATGTGGATTTACATTCTGACTTAATGGAAGTATTTTCATGTTTCACTTTGAGAGGAGCGAAGGCTTCAAAGATGAGGACTAGGACTTAGTATCTCTGGGAAACATTCCTAACAGCTTCAAAGTGTTTCATATTTTCAAGAAGTCTTCTTGCAAAAGCTGGTGTTAGAAAAGAGGGGGTCGTCTTATAATCAGGGTTGTATCATATTTGGGCCAGTATGATACTCTAATAAAATATGTAGAATAAGTGTGCATTGGCTTTTCTTAAACATACATTTAAAAGTTTGATAAATGATGTGATGTTTTCTGGGCTCTGATTCTGCATTCAACGCAGCAGCGGTTACAACTCAGACCATTTGTCATATGGGGTTGCCTCAGCGTGTGCATGTGGCAGTTTGAAGACACACAACTAAAGGCTGCTAAAGCTGATTAAGGACTGCGGTGAGCAGCCTGGAATAAATGAGGTACTGTGCCTTTAGGCCTCGCCTCTGGGCTTGTGTTTACATACTTGTGTTGGTATGTGTCTAATAACAGTGAGCAGCAGATTTGTCACCAAGTCACCAAAAATGTTCCGAGTGCATCTCTCTGTAAACCTTTGGACTGATTGTTGCCTTAAGGCGCCCTAAAGGTTACACAACACCACAGTAAACAGCACAGATGTCATGCTGGTGAAATCACAACAACGGGGAATTATTTCTCTTCTCTCCTCATTCCCAGCCCTCAACAACTACTGCTAACATGCCCTCTAGCAGGACACGTAACCCTAACTGATCAAGTGGCAAACAGTGGAGGATTTTCTGTCTTCTGGCGAATTTCCTGCTGTAATGTGTGTCACTGATTATTAAGGAGGGCGTTACTAAAAAAAAATGCTTGCTCAATAAACACTCATGCATAAAAAAAAAGCTTACTAAATAGACCAAACAAGTAGATAATGATTTTGCCTCTTTCTGCCATGGTTCCATTTATTAGTGTCTGAAAGCCTGATGGTTACATAACCACTTCTCCAGGGCTTCAAATGGCATTTTATATCACAACAGGCTCATCTATTGGTGAACGTGTGCTCTCATACATATAATGTACTGTATGTGTATACTAAATCATGAGGTGCTTGCTATGCTCAGAAGTATGG
>NC_060162.1:23872293-23875150 GCF_021292245.1 Micropterus dolomieu | reverse complement strand
ACAAAAATGGACTGCACTAAGAAGAAACCTTATACCTGGAGATGTTGTTATTGTGGCAGATGCTACAGCTTCAAGAGGATCTTGGATGATGGGGAAAGTTTTGGATGTCAGATCAGATGTGAAAGGGGTTGTGCGCTCTGTCCGCCTCCAAACGAAGACCAGCATCTTAGAGAGGCCTGTGACGAAGCTGTGCCTGCTGCTGGAGGCGGTGGTGTGATCACACGAACTCTCTCTCTTTCTCTTTGTCTGCCTCTATTCTCTTTCTTTCTCTTTTCTTTGCAGGTGCGGCAAGACATCTGTGCCATGTTTAGTCTTTATTTTTGGTTAGTTTAATAATTGCAATGTTTGATTTAGACACCTGAGGGCAGTAGTGGGCACAGGTGAGGGTAAATATAGGTAGGAAGTAGGAAGTGAGCAGCAGCACCTGGGTGATGGGCACATGGTTTTTTACCAGCGTGAGAGATGCTGTATTGCTTGCTCAGTTGGAACAAATAAACCAGCCACAAACCCTGAATCCAGTTTGAATTTGATTTTATTTCTTGCCTGCGTACATTACCTGCCCAGGGTGCTAGAAGTTGTCGTTTGAAGGTTTGATTTAAGTTTAACTTTATTTTGTTTGTTGACAAACGGCCACTACACCCGCCATGAAAGAGGACGTTGTTGTAATTTCAGTGTACATGTTGACACCTGCACCAAACTTTACGTGCTTGATCACAGTCCCGCCCCAAACACATCTACATGCCAATATTCAGTTATAGCTCCAAGTACTATGCAGCGCCACAAAGGGGACGCAGGAAATGATGATTAACACCTTTGTGCAGCGTACAAAGCACGTGGCAAATTCACAGCCACACCGGCAGAGCTCCACAATCTGCAATGCAGCTACCTCACACCTCGATGCACTAAATGTGCAAGGGCCCTCCCAACGCTGCTTGCAGCTTTAATGAACTATTATGTTTTTATTACCTTAGAATGAGCCAATTATATCTACATAACCGCGGGCACCCCCTTCTATGGAGGTCGCAGTATAGTGTCGTCATGTTTCTATAATAGCCGACAACGGACAAACAGCGCTACAGAGCGTGGCTGCGTTCCGATCCACTGTGTACATAAACAGTACTCCCTGCTCCCTGCTCAGGGAATGTCGGTTAAGGGAACTTCCCTCGACAAAATTCTTCCATTCGGAACACCCTGCAACATCATCAAAGCACACGTCAGTTCCGCCGTGTGTTATCCTGGTAACGTCAACACCTCGGATACCCGCTGCTACTGTGGACTGAAATTAAATATTGAATATATGTTAAAACAAACTGATACAATTAAAAAACTTATATTTCCATAACTTCTATTTATATTCTATTAAAATGTATGTAACTTGTGAATAAATGTGATTGGATTAATTTACAAGATATGCAGCATCATTCTTAAAAGGATTCATATGAGCATTGTTGTTTTTAGGCAACCTAAATATAAATAATGATAACATTAGTTACAACGACAATAATTACAGATATACAAACTCTGTGGTCTGCTCTATTGTTAGCTCCTATGAGGCGCAAAGGCTTATGGGTAAACTTTCTTGTCAACTTCCTGCGAACTGATGAACCGTTGTTCCCTTCTTCCCTACACAGTTCACAGTGCCCTTTGAAGTGAACATCTTGTGCTCCCTGTGGTTTGGAATCTCACTTAAAATGGCCGAATACCCTGTGCAGTGCACTTTGCAGGGAACTACAGGGCAATCGGAACGCACCCTGTGTTTCGTCATCACGGCGTTCTTCTTCTTGTATAATTCTGGCAGTGTAGACGCTGTCACTATCTTAAATGCGTCAAAGAAGAAGAGGAAATAATAATAATAGACAGTCTCTGAGTAGTCCTCTGGTTTAGTAGAAGCAAGAAGAGAAGTGACATTTGGACAAATGAACGAGCACACGAGAGCCAACAGCCTGTGGATCTTTATACCATAAAGCCAGAGGAGTCGGGACAGATGTAGACAGATGTCGGCAAAAAATCACAGACATAATCGGTATGGATTTTCCTGCGTGGAAGGCTTTGATGTCGGAAAGATGTTTTCAAAGCGGAGCTGAAGTTGTCTGTTTTGTGCTGGACAGGTAATTAAGTTAGTTGGACTTTAGCAATGCAAATGAAAGCTGTTGTTTGATAGCTTTAGCTAGAAGCTGGCCATAATCACCGACAGACCTGGCGTTTCTCCTGTCCACTTCTGTAAAATATGTAGTTGGATTAATTTTATGTAGCTTTGTTATTCTCCAGCGATGGGGTTTGGCTTTTCCAGTTACGTTAGCGAGACAATCAGCTGATCAGTAATTGGCATAAAACGTTAGCTTACAGCATGGAAGCGATCAGCCAGTTTAACATTTACTGTTATGGTAGAAAAATAATGTACTTGGATTAATTTCATGTGGTTATTCTCCAGTGCTGTACTTTGGCTTGTGGTGTAAAATATGTAACATAGACTAACCATGTTCCGTACACAACAATATTCCATAGAGATTACCTTTTCCCGGAGATCGCTGAATAAATACTTCCAGGTTACAACTATAAATGGTTATATATGTGTGTCATAGTCATTTCTCTCTCTTTTATCTCCGACCAAGAAAGAGAACCAGAGAGACTTCAATAAGTTTGCTAGGTGCGCCAACTGCGCAGCCCAGATATTAGCTTTAGAAGAGGAGACGGGTGAAAATTGTCACACTCTGCATGTCTGTCTCTGTTTTCCCCTACACTCTCTCTCTCTCTCCCTACCTGTGCCTCGTTAGCCTCATGTCTTTCACCTGTGTTGCTCCCGCCCTGCTCATTAGTCCCTGTGTATATATACCTTGTGTTTCTGTCTTGTCTTTGT
>NC_060162.1:23871921-23872248 GCF_021292245.1 Micropterus dolomieu | reverse complement strand
GCCTTTGTTTTGGGACTCTGTCATCAGCCACTCAGTTTGTAAGTGTGCTCGCCTTTTGTTTGTTTATTAAAACCACTGAACCATACCTGCTCCACTCTGTGTCCTGCGTTTGGGTCCTCCAACCTGCTCCACCCTGCCTTCACCTCAAACGCGTGACAGAATGACCCGACCAAATATGGACCCAGCGGACATTGTTAAATTGCCCAGCACCTGGGAGGAACTGGGGGTGCCTAAAGAGGAGCTAACAGCCGAGGAGCCGCAGTTTTTTGAGTTACTCTCTATTATGTGGAGAACGGACCCAGAAATGGCCCTGCTCGTTGCCTCCTC
>NC_060162.1:23826439-23846693 GCF_021292245.1 Micropterus dolomieu | reverse complement strand
AAAGTGATTGGCTACCACAGGGGAAATAAGCTCCAGATGAGTGAAAACGAGTTGAAAGTGTCTACGGACGTCTTTACTGCAGAGACAGACTGGGGACTGAAATCTCTGTCAAGCTGCCAAGAATGACTGCTCTCAGAGAATGTCATGATGAGGAAAACAGCTGAAAAATGCAAACAGTCAAAGAGTGAGTGCTGGATGTGACTGACAGGCAAGCTGCACAAATGTGGATTTACATTCTGACTTAATGGAAGTATTTTCATGTTTCACTTTGAGAGGAGCGAAGGCTTCAAAGATGAGGACTAGGACTTAGTATCTCTGGGAAACATTCCTAACAGCTTCAAAGTGTTTCATATTTTCAAGAAGTCTTCTTGCAAAAGCTGGTGTTAGAAAAGAGGGGGTCGTCTTATAATCAGGGTTGTATCATATTTGGGCCAGTATGATACTCTAATAAAATATGTAGAATAAGTGTGCATTGGCTTTTCTTAAACATACATTTAAAAGTTTGATAAATGATGTGATGTTTTCTGGGCTCTGATTCTGCATTCAACGCAGCAGCGGTTACAACTCAGACCATTTGTCATATGGGGTTGCCTCAGCGTGTGCATGTGGCAGTTTGAAGACACACAACTAAAGGCTGCTAAAGCTGATTAAGGACTGCGGTGAGCAGCCTGGAATAAATGAGGTACTGTGCCTTTAGGCCTCGCCTCTGGGCTTGTGTTTACATACTTGTGTTGGTATGTGTCTAATAACAGTGAGCAGCAGATTTGTCACCAAGTCACCAAAAATGTTCCGAGTGCATCTCTCTGTAAACCTTTGGACTGATTGTTGCCTTAAGGCGCCCTAAAGGTTACACAACACCACAGTAAACAGCACAGATGTCATGCTGGTGAAATCACAACAACGGGGAATTATTTCTCTTCTCTCCTCATTCCCAGCCCTCAACAACTACTGCTAACATGCCCTCTAGCAGGACACGTAACCCTAACTGATCAAGTGGCAAACAGTGGAGGATTTTCTGTCTTCTGGCGAATTTCCTGCTGTAATGTGTGTCACTGATTATTAAGGAGGGCGTTACTAAAAAAAAATGCTTGCTCAATAAACACTCATGCATAAAAAAAAAGCTTACTAAATAGACCAAACAAGTAGATAATGATTTTGCCTCTTTCTGCCATGGTTCCATTTATTAGTGTCTGAAAGCCTGATGGTTACATAACCACTTCTCCAGGGCTTCAAATGGCATTTTATATCACAACAGGCTCATCTATTGGTGAACGTGTGCTCTCATACATATAATGTACTGTATGTGTATACTAAATCATGAGGTGCTTGCTATGCTCAGAAGTATGGTGCACCTTCTACGGTAAGCGACCAAGAGAATGCAATCGGTATTAGAAAACATCACCTCTGTCTTATAGCGTATATATTTAATTGAAGTGTTCTGTATAAACAGTCTGTTTTCATGATGAAATAAAGGGACCTTTGGCATGTTTGTTGTTGAAAAGATTGTGGGGTTATGTAAGTAACCTTTTTTTGTTAATCTCAACACTTGTTGCTTTGGTCACTCTGGGTTTATGTATTACATTTGGCTTTTATTTTAACACTGGCACTGTTGGTGAGAATTGATTTTGCAGTGCTCCAAAAAAAAAAAAAAACAACCCAAAACACTTCAGCAAAAGAATCAAGGCTTAGCAATTTTTCTCTGAAAGTATAATTTAAAAAAATTACTCCAACAACAAAAAGCTAAAAATCCAATATGCTCATTTTCAGTGTGAACTAGTCAAGGGAAGCAATATGCTCAAATTTCAGCCTTTCAGTCAGCGTTCTTCAAAGACTGCCCTTGTGGGGCCCTTGAGCAAGACACTTGCACTTTTCTGCACCACTGGCCAACAGTTATTTGGCCACCGGCTTGTACTGGCCAGCCTCCAGTTGTGAATGTGTGTGGCTGTATGAGTATGAAACGAGTCATGGCTGATGTGTGGAGTGTCAGCGCTTGAGCATTCCTACAATATCCAAACATTTATTCAACCCACAGGGAATAAATGTTTTGTACACTGCAAAGTATTTAACGCTCCCTGACCCACATGGGTTTACTTTTTTTTTAAACAAAACCTGGATAGACAGTATGTTTCCCCCCTTATATTGCCCACATTAGAGCCGCTACTTTTGAGACGAATAGAAAAGAATAGAAAAATGTTTTTTGTTCACTTAAAGTAGGTATGGAGCAACTACTTAAAGTGGATGAATGCAGGTCTCTCAAGCTTTTAATCAAAAGGAAGGGTGGAAGAGACTGACTGCCGGTTTGATGCTTTGGCTGCAGTATAAGGAGTTGGCAGAGGGAAAAGAAAATGAAGGGAAGGAAATCAGCAACAGGATGGATGGAGAGATGGATGAAATAATGAATAATAACGTTTAGTTTGTAATGAATGACAGTGACACACCGTTCATTGCATGGAACATCAAGTGACTGATAGCCATATATTGTGATAAATATTGTAAAAAATGGATAAAACATTTTTAGGATATAATCTTTCACACTTGTTGATGATTTATCCAGCCGTTTCCTTCTGCCTCCTTCTGTCCCTCTGAAATATGTCAGTTTGTGCTATAGACCCACACTCTTACCGTAAGTTGTTCAGACAGAAGATGACCATGTCCCATCTGTGTACATTCCCCTTACATTAGTGCAAGCTCACAAGTGCACATACAGACTAACATACAGTTCTAGTCCTGTGAGCTGTTCCTGACACTTAATCATGATCATCTCTCCTCTTTCCCCTCCTTTGGTGTCATATATCTCATCATTATGTCCATCTACAGGCAGCATTTTTATTCTCCTCTGGTTGGCCCACCTGGGGTCCCTTAGATTCGTTGCCAAAGTGACTCTATTGAAACGGTTTAATTGCTTTACAATGGAGCCGCCAAATGCTTCAGTTCACAGAGAAGGTGTCCCCAATCCATCACCTGGTCTCCACAGCACTAAGTCACCGGAAGCAGTCATTAATATCCGGTCAATGAGCTGAATCCCTCCATTTCTGGTCACTTCTGTCTGCAGGCAGGAAATTATGTAATCTATTAGTCTCTGAGTTTTACAGACATCGTGTTTTATTATTGAAGGCCTGTGGTGAGAACACAGTCACACCTCATGTGAAAATAAAGTTGTTTAAATTTGTAGTATTAAGTTAACTGAAATGCCAATAAATGAGGTGAAACCTACGTTCATGAAGGTTATAGTGTTCTGTTTGTTGTTAGAGAGTTGTGGTCCTTTTTGGAGCCTGGGGTTTGCATTATAGTTATTGCAATTTAGTTTAATCTCACTGAAACAGAACTGTTGTATTAGATGACATTAATTTTAACTACTTGTACCTGCTATAGTATATTACATACAGCTATAATATCAGCATATAGTATACAGTATATTGAATAAAGAATTATAACAACACTACAAACTGCTACTGCAAACATTTTTTTTATTACACAGCTGCATTTTTATTGCGTTAGACGTGCACTACATTATACAGGTGTTCATTTGTAAAGGCCTTGATTGAGGTTGGCACCTGAAGAAAAAAAAAATGTTGTTCAGTCCTAACACACAGTTCATATATCTCTAAAAATGTTTTATGTAGTTACATTCCAATCTGATTTTCTGATAATCAGGCTGCCTTAATAATTCCCAATTACACAATTGTGTAAGAATGAAGGCAATCACCATATGCCATTGTTGAGAGTGAGGATTTTGAGTGGATTTTTGTCAGTGGGAGATTAATTGATGATGGCTCTGAGCTTTTTTACAGTGTAGGCTGATAACTTTGATCAGAGGTATGACCAGCAGTGTACATCTGCCCTGACCTAACGTGAGGGATTTATGCTTGAATTGAGCTTGTTGAATATTTTTCTCTGAGGCTCCGTCTCAACCAACGTGGGAGTCATGAGACTACAGGAGGTCTGCTTTGAATATCAATGAGGATTTGGAAGGTTCATTGTTACTTTTGTCTGTTGCTCCTTGACAGGTATAATTATGAGCCGGGCACAGGAAGAGATGTGTATATGCCCCCCCCCCAACACACACACACACACACACACACACACACACACACACACACACACACACACACAGTGCAGTGGTGATTATTCTCCTGCTCAGAGGGAGAGGAGTTGGAAAAAACATTACCCAGCTCACTGTAGTTGTGAATGCTTGCATTACATTGCAGTGAATGGAGCGGATGGGGCTCACGCTATGGGAAAAGTGTCTTTTAAGTAGCAATTCTCTAAACGAAACTTACTATTTATGGTGGCAGGCCGTTAGATTTGTTCTCTTCATCTCAGTGCAGTTGAGTTTTTCACACTTCAGAGTTGGGCTGCCCCCTTAACGTCTAACTTCAAGAAGCTCTTGAAAACTCATCTCTTCCAAGAACACTTTCTCTTATAACACCTCTAACTCCTAACCTCTAACATGCACGTCCTGTGCTCTTCTTCTTCTATCCCCTTACAATTCTCTTTTATTGATTGCACTTTTTTGTTAGCTCTTACTTCTTTCCCAAGGTATTTAGCCCATTGATGCCATGCGTGCTATTAGCTCTTAGTAGTATTTATTGCTGCCCTTACTAGAATGTATTGTCAGTTGTAGATCTCGTGGTGTATTTGATGCTTTGTTGATGCTTGTATATTGTTCCTCAAATGTAAGTTGCTTTGGATAGTGTTTGCCAAATGAGTAAATGTAATGTAAATAATAGTGATAATTATCAATATGGACTAATGTGAAATTTTTTATTATGACAACAATTTTGGCAAAATCGCCCAACCCCCTAAGTCGAGCCTCATTTTGTACACTTGTTCTTCTGCTATTAAAATCCAATGTACATAATTTCATAAAAATGTAGCAATGAGGAAGATCTTATCTGCCTTCCATCCAACAGTTTATTGCGTGATTATTAATTATCTGAACAGAACTGGGTTGTTGTAGGAGCTGCCGGAAACTTTTTACTCCCCGTGTTTGAAGCTCTGTGGTTTCCTGTGGTCATACAGACATTCAGGCAAATTCTCCTTCACTGCCTGATGCAAGCAGCCATTCAATGATTGCTCTACTGGAGGAGGAGGAAAAAGAGGGATTTAATAGAGTTACGTAAGCACAAGAGGGGATCATTTGAATTATATCCTCCCGAGAAAAGGACTTCCTGAGAAGTTGTGAAGTCCTGTGATGTGTGAGTTATCAGAGCAGGAGCAGAGTAAAAACACTGGGAGTCCTCATAGGAGGGCGACAGGGTTGTAAAAATCACATGGGTTGTAGTGAAGATCTTTATAATTGCCTAGTTTTAATCGCCAACATATTGAGATAGCGACCACCAGCGGTAACATAAATCTTCTTTTGTGTATCTGTCAGATTAGATTATTTCCTTCACAACACACACAGCCAGGGCCGACGATGAGCCGTTAGCCGGCCCAGATGTCTCTTTTATGTTTGGGACAACCGGAGAGGAGCCTTGCCCGTCATCTGACACCATAGAGCTGCCTTACATCTCCTGCCGACACTCACACACACATACATGCCTCCTTCCTCCATACCACCTGCTGTCTGCCGCTTGTTCAACACCTTGAAAGAAATGCATAAACTGAGGGATAATAAAAAAAGAGGAGTTAAGAATGTGGGAGGGGGGTGTAAGAAAATGGTAAGTCAACTTGAGCTCTGTCGTGGTGCGTTGAACATGTTAAGTGATGCGTGTAATTATTTGATGAGGTGCTGATTCCAAGCATAACTTACGCACATAAAGGACATTTAACATGTACTCTTATATCTGCTGGAGGTGTGTGATTGGCAGCCGGGCCTGACAAGGACTCCTGAGTTTGAATAATTTAAGAAGAGAGAGCATTGTGCTGTGAGTACAGTCAGTGGATGTCTGTTTGTATGTTGCAGTTTTCCCTCTGAAGACTCAAATTGTTGTGTATCTATTAGTGCAGGGTTTCAGGATTGACACAAAGGGCTTCACACTGACCTTTAGGACTTTAATAGAGTTGCAAACTGGAAGGATTATTTTTGGGTTCCAGGCTAGAAGTAACATTCCTGCTCATCATTTTTACACCGTGTTGTGACAGTTAAAGTACTTCAAGGCTTAGTGGTACATTAAACTCTCTTGGTTGAATGGATAAGCAACTGTGTTCGACCATATCGGTCTAACGTCCAAGATTTGATCAGCATGCTATATCCCAAGTGTTTTGTTAAATTTATCCATTGATGATAATAAAATAACTTACATTTAGAATAAATGGGGCTTTACAGCACGTCAGACATTTGTGAAATCTTAAGACCTTGGCTTCTGTCAGAGGGCCGAAATCCATTAACACTGGAGTTGTAAAAAAGGATGACAGAAAAGAAAGAAAGGAGCCTTTTTTACACTCCCTGTACTTTTTTTTGCCTACCTATTCTCTACAGCCATTTTAACAAATTGCTCTCTCTCGCCCTCTCTGGCTTCAGCTCTGCTTGCTCACTTTCTCTTTCTTTTTCCATCTCTCTTTCTCTCCCTCTGTCAGTCACTGCTGCTGATCTCTCTATGTACCTACAGAATACAAACAGAGGGATGCTGCGTGTTCTGCTGTCTTGCAACCAGACATGTATATGAAAAAAAGATGCACAAACACACAGTGACACTCACACAGACATAAAGTACGCAGTGTATGCATATCAAATGGGTTTGTGGAATATACACACTGTGAGTACGCAGTCTTGTGATATGTCTGATGTATTGAAATGCGCCCCTGTGGAGATCCATTAATGTGAGGGTTGATGGCTGGTAAAGATGTTTTAGCTCTCACTCTGGCTGTAGATATCTGTGTAGCTGGAAGTGAGTTACGGCTAACTGTTTACAGAGGCAACCAGAACCAAATCTGGTGTGCTATTGTGCAAATGCTTTGTTGTCAGATTGATCGTTTGCGACATGAATTATCTTGAATGTCTCCACCTGTGTTACAGGTATCCTTCAAGTGAACAGCAACTAATTTTCTCTGAGTGTGATAGGTCTCCATCTAGTCTCAAAGCCCTAAATCCTGCAATTGACAACATGATGCAGTAAAAATCTGTTCTGCTGAAGGTAGCTAATTCAAACGCTGCTGGATGGTGTAGCAAGGACCTCAGCATTGTTGTATGTAGACCGATTTAGAGCCAAAATGTGTCTATGTGAGAGAGAGGTCATGGACATACATGATTGGACGATGTATGGATCATGTGACGATAAAACTGACTTCCATGCCTGCTTGAACTACCACAAGGCTCCATGAAATAACGCAACCCTAACACATACAGTAGACCATAGAGAGATAAAAAAAAAAAATGCATTTACATAGAGGATTTGTAAGAAGTAAGTGAGTTTGTTGGATTTTGTATCAATTAGAGTTAAAACGTTATATTACAGTGCTAAACTTGTATTTCAGGTAATTCATCCAAAATCCACACACTTTTCTCTATTTTGAAACATGGTACTTGAGGCTGATCTCTGCCTGCACTGCGATACAGAGGCAGTTACCCCGAGAGAAAAGAACGACTGCAGGATTCGGAAGATTGAAGACTGAAGGACAATACTGGTGGCATCACATAATTCGCCCTTATGCTGGTACACCATCTGGGGGGGGAAGCGCCATCTAATATCTCTAACATGTCCTCTATCGGACTATCAGTCATCAAAGCGCTGACCTGATTGGCTCATGGCAGCTGCACTGATATGAGGGACATTAATTCTCCCCTGATATTCCCAGGGTCAAACTGAGCTGCCGTGGTCATGACGCTGATTCGGCACATATTTTGATTCCCGACAAGGTGACATGTTTAAAGTCTTAAAACCAGCTGCCGACGGATAATTGACTCCATGTTGTGGGGAGATGATTACTTAATCTCTGGATTGTTCCTGCTTGAGATGCGTTTGTATTAACGGATTCTAGCGATGGATTCAGCAGAGCGGTGGAAAAAGTGAAAACCAGAAGGATGAAAAGGAGGGGAGGAAAGGGGGAGGGAGAGGGAAAAGAGACAGCAGGTTGAGATTGAGCTGGATCTGTTCATCCGCCCACAGCTGGTGCGTTTTGTCAGAATTCAATACACAATTATCACCAGCGTCCTGTTCAGTGCTCTGTGTGTCCTCTGCTGATGTGATCCATTTGATCTCTGAAGAGGAGAGAATTAAGTGAAAGAGAGAAAGGGGGAGTGACGAGAGAAGGTTTTCCAAACAATTATTTGTCACGATTATCAGGAATTCAATAGATCCCTTTAGTCTATAAAATGTGATAAATAGTGGTGTGACGATACACTTAGTTCACAAGACGAGACAACACACAATATTTGGTTTATAAGAATGAGGCGATGTTTTAAAAAAATTTTCAAGAAATCTTCACTGACAAAATAAACGAATGGAATAATTGCTTTTTTTTTGACTGAAAGACACAAGAGGTGACCAATTTTTTTGTTGCTGGACAAAACCCAAACAGATTTAATGATAAATGGTATAAAACAGGGAAAAGCTGGAAATCCTCACATTGGAGAAGCTGGAACCAAAAAATGTTTGGCATTTTTGCTTAATAATGGCGACAGTTATCAAAATTGTTGTTATTTTCTTTCAATTATCATATAAGTCATTAATTGACTAACATTTTCAGTAGCAATTTAATTTAGAAAATATAAACTTATGTATGACAGTATTATGTACGTATATTCTGTATCTGCTAGTTTTGACAACTGTCTTGAAGAAAATAATCAAAACCAAGATGCCATGTTTTTATAGGAAGGCTTTTTTTTTATAGTGAATCTTATGTTCTAAATTGTTATTTATGATTTTGATGTTTTTATCTTGACTGTGTGTACTATTTTATTTTGTTACATAAAGAACTATACAAAGGAAGTTTATTCCTTGACATATTTGTAAAAGAAATACTATTCTGAAGTGGTGGCAGAGATGAGTAGGACAAACAAACTGCATTGTGTGCAATCAATGTATGTGAGTTGGTAGGGCTCACTTTTCTTTACAGTAATCTAAGAATTTATCTTTAACAGATTTATATTTAACAGACAAATAAAATAACTACCACCGTTTGCAGTGCAAATACTTTGAACTCTTTGTTTTCATCCATAAATGTATAAGGGCAAAACAGATTAATCAACATTTCTGTAAATGTGCCAGTGTCAGCCAGGTGGCTAATTTTCAGCTGCAGTCCTTTGACAAGATGTTCTGAAACCAATGCTACGGTACTTAAAGAGAGTCTGGTGGATAATCAGCTGCTTATTTGCCTTTTCTCCCACATTAATTAATCTTCACATTCTACTACCAGAAGAGGACCTGTTTTACTGTAAACTAAAGCAGCTGCAGGAAACAACTTTTGGGTGTATGGGGACATAAACAACAGGTGAAAATCAGTGTTACAAAATCCTTTTATAATCCATGTATTCTACTGAAAAGAACAAAAACTGTAAACCTCAAACATGGTGCAGCTCTTATTTATCTTTTAGCAAAAGGTAAACTCTCATTGTTCCCTCCAGGTTGAGCAAACATAGATATCAGTGTGTTCCTCTTAGAAGGTTCTTTGTTTCACATCCCTTGGCTCACATTGGTTCTATATTGGAGGAAACAGAAACTGTCTTGCCTCTGCCTTTAGTCCTTTCATACAGATAACAAGGTGTGTGTGTGTGTGTGTGTGTGTGTGTGTGTGTGCGCGCGCGCCAGGCTAACATGGCGAGGAGCCATGCAGGCCAGGAGTAATGCAGGCCTCGCTCACCCCATTAACCCCAACTGAGTGTGGTGTGTGTGTGTGTGTGTGTGTGTGTGTGTGTGTGTGCTGTCTTGCTTAGTCAGCAAGCTGGAACGTACTGTAGGTTTGGAGTAGGGGAGGGAGTCAAGTTCAAGTTCAGGACAGGTCAAGTGTCAGGGAGATGTAACAGTCTCTGTGGTGCCTCTGTCAGAACCGGGTGAGTACGCTCATGCTTTATTACCTTCACTCTCCAAGCTCAAGGCTGTCAGCTACGGCAGAGTTAATACACCTTACCCAGGCACACACACACACATAAAAAGACACTGCACTTACAATACACTCTCACCATAGGCAATTTTAGCAGTGCTGTGAAACACCTCACTTGTGCACAGCCCCCCAAATCTCCATACCTGTTCATTCTGCTTGTGTCTCTGTGGGACATTTTCTCATTTACGTCTCGTGTTGAGTCGGAGTGTTATGAAAGCAGCTGGATATCTCCTTCGCTTGTGGTTTTAATACATCAATGCTTGATCTTCTGCTTTGACCTCCACTGTCTGCCATTAGCGCCTGCTTGTCTGGAGAGCCCATCACACTGTGTGAGGCTGGGGCCCTCTGTCAGCTCTCGTTCTCCGTATGAGCAAGGAGAGGAGTTTTCATGAGAGCAATTGCTCTCACAGTGGCTCTGATAATAGCTCAGTGCACCTCCGATCATTGGCTCCCCCAGTGGAGCAATTACACTATTCACTGCCCATTATTCCCTTTCTGACCCGTTCCTGAATAAGCTGTGGTCATACACACACACATGTGGGCGCCCACACAGATGTCTGCTTACACGTATATTGAGAGAAAGCTGGTCCAATCACATTAATGCTCCAATTTGTGCCCTTTCACTATTGGTTCTCCATCCCCATCTACTTACCTGCATGATTAGATCGGGGTTAGACATTGATATTATTAGGATTTTATCAATAACATAAATTGATAAATCAATATGACTTATCAATACTCTATGTGCTGATTGATAATTCGGATTTTCATCACAATACATTGCAAAAGACTTCCTAAAATGCGGTGAATAAGAAAAAAACATTTTTTTTTTTCACTGATGCATATTTGGGGGGGCGGCACGGTGGTGCAGTGGTTAGTACTGTCGCCTCACAGCAAGAAGGTCGTGGGTTCAAACCCCAGTTGCCCCGGCCCTTCTGTGTGGAGTTTGCATGTTCTCCCCGTGTCCGCGGGGGTTCTCTCCGGGTACTCCGGCTTCCTCCCACCATCCAAAGACATGCAGCCTAGGTTAATTGGTGACCCGAAATTGTCCTTAGGTGTGAGTGTGAGCGTGAGTGGATGTTCATTTATGTGTGGCCCTGTGATGGACTGGCGACCTGTCCAGGGTGTACCCCTCCTTTCGCCCGATGCCAGCTGGGATTGGCTCCAGCCCCCCGTGACCCTGTACGCAGGATAAGCGGTTGACGATGGATGGATGATGCATATTTGTTGACTTTATCATAATTGTTTTGAATGTTCTACCTCAGATTTGTTAAGGAATTTGCCATCAAGTGTTGACCATAAAGAATAGTTTTACCACAATTTACACCATCAGGTTTCTTCAACTTTCACTCAGGAGCAAAAATCAGCCTTTAAACTCAAAATGATTTGATACTTATTGTGATAATTATCGATATCGAAAGATTTTAAACTTTTTAGGCGACATCATTTTTGGCCATATTGTCCAGCCCTAGTAGAAAGTGATATTTTAATCTGCTCTGTGTCTCATTCACTGCCGCTGTGTTTTGGTTTTACACAAGCACAGCACGCTAGCTCTGTTACTAGTGAACTGTTACAGACAAGCTAAAACAAAAGCTGTCCGTCTGTAGTGTAGCTGATGGCTGGATGGCCTGAGTTTATATAATGACTTTACTGATGCTCATGCTCTAGAAACAACATTTAGTTATCTGCTTTTAATCTGCTTTATTTTTATTTTTTAATTTTCATTGCTAATCCTGTTGAATTTATATATTAAAATAATAATAATTAATAATTAATTTTATTAATATTAATAATAATAATAATAAAATATATTATATATTAATATGAATTTAATCACAAGTCCTATCTTGTGCGCAATATTAACCAATCTTATCACAAAGTAAAGTAGAACATTTAACACAATCATACAGGTGGAAGAGTTCAATAATACTTAACATTAATAAAGAGCAAAGACGCGTAACAAAATAATAATAATAATAATAATAATGCATTTCAATGTTGGCAGTCCTTTTAACAAAGAGTGTTGCTTCTCCTGCATTGTTTATCAAAAACACACACAGACGATTTTTAAGAAAATAAGCACGTTGGTGCAATCTCCAGGATTAGGATCATAAAGCGCTGATATTGAAACTGATGCTGGCAGCGATGCTGTTTAAAGTAAATAACTGCAAAGTTGTTTTATCCCATAATGACTTGAGGTCAACACTGTCACTTCATTTTGGGGATTGGAGCCACTTGCCAATGTACTCAAGCCTGATGGAGGCACTGCAGCTGCTTTGTTTTAAGAACCCAACAGACAGCATATTTGGCGAATGGTGCACAACACTTGCATCCATTGTTTTTTATGTAAACCCACCTATGTCAGGAAACACCACTATCATATTTCCCAGTGTCGACATGTGTCCAACAGAGAAGCAGTAATTTTATCTCATACTCTCCCCAGATTGGCACATGTGTATCTTTTTTCTTTTTTTTTTTTTTTTTAACCAGCAGCATGGTATAGAGTATGATGACCTGGATACCATATTGTGCCAGACAGATTTTACTTTAACAAGCGAGTATTAATATACTACTTTGTCTGTTTTGTTATTTATTTAATTATGTATTGATTTGTCACTGGGCCCGACAGGGGGGCAGACACAGGGATGGGGGGGGGCACAAACAGGCAGCACAGAGAAAGGACAAGACCTGCAAGAGAAGGGGGATGGAAGGTGGGGACAACAGGGAAAAGCAGTGGGAAACACCAATTGCGGAAAGCAACGAAACCTGCAATAGAACAGAGAGGGGGGCTTGGGGAGGAGAAAAACAACAACAAAAAATAATAATAGTAAAAGACAACCAGCCGTACAGCAGCAATAAACAGCTGACATAGTAAGCAACACAGCACAGCAACAAGAGCTGGAATAATAACAATTCATTTGGCACATGTGTATCTTAACTACTTCTACTTTCTTAATGGCTCGCCCTATGTGTGCTATAGGTGTCCATTGATGAATGTTAAATGACATGATGCGGCCTGTAATTGTTGCACTTGTACTTACCAGCAGTGTAACCAGTGTGTCTACAGTATAGCAAACCTATAGATCTTTAACCAATAAACACAAAGCCTAAAAAGATGCTCTAGGTCACAGTTATGTGTTCATGAGTGAAGCGTAAGTCGTTACACGGCCTAGTGTGAACAGTTACATTGATTAAAATGACAGATGCGTGTGACAGATAAATGAAAATCACGAATGAAACGAATTGGGTGCAGCCTGGGTGCTTAATTTTCATTCATTTTGCTAATGTGAACCCACACTTCTGAGCATCCATCCGGGAACGTTGAAGCACCACGGTATATGCTTCTGTTTTACAGAATCTTGAGTCTTGTGTTGTGCAGCTTGCTAACCTTCTGCACTGTCTTTGTGTGCCTGGTTTTTGTTTTTGGCTGGATGCCTCTGTCACATTGGACCTGAGGGAGAGCACAGACAGCTGGGTAACGGAAAGACAGGAGGACCAGGCGGCTTTGAGCTTCTGTATATGTGAGGGCTGAAACACCTGCCGGGAGGCATTTGTAAACGACACCGCTGGGAGAAAGAGACAGGATGGATGAGGAAACATTTAGTTAGTTTCTCTGTGAAAGCTCTGGGTGTCTTTCCCTGACTTATGCCTGCTGTCTGACCCTGATTACAATCTCTCTCACTCACTCACTCACACACGCACACGCACACACACACACACACACACACACACACACACACACACACACACACACACACACATCAAGTTGTCAGGCCAACAACAACACAACAACTGCTTGACAGATAAGGGCTTTGAAAGGAGAGGAATGTGCAGAGAGTGTAGGAGAAAAAAGAAAGGATGAATAAAATGATAGTATGAGAGGTGGGACAGAATAGATAGACAGAAGGCAATGACAAAATTCTATGCGTGTCATTGCTCTCTGTGTTGCAAAGTTGCAAGAAGGGAAGAACATTTCATGTGCAGAGCTCTACTGTTAATGCTAATTACCTCATATCTCTTCTCTCATTCACGTCTTGCAACCACAGTACATGATTATACAATTACTTAATCTAAAAATCCCAGTGTACAGCACCCAGTCTGGACAGGACTGGATTCTGTTTTTTTCTGAACCATTTCAAATGGACAATTTCCACTGTAGTGTCTCTGGTAGAGGAGATTGATCTAAAAAAGGGGAATCAAAGAGCGCTGATAGAAGAAGAAAATGAGAGGGAAAGATGATGGGGAGGTACCCACTTATTTCGGTTATTTGCAGGTCAAAAGATGTCTGGATAGTTCAAACTGGGTGGAAAATATTGCTTTCTAGTGAATGCATATGTAATCTTTGTTTCAACAGCATTTCAATGTCTTCATTTCAATTTGACGCCGGTCCTATCTGCATGTGGAAATCTAGTCATTTAAACACTCTTGCAACAACACTTTTAACCCACACGTCTAGACGTCTTTTGACCTGCAAGTCACCAAATCAGTGCTTACTGGGAAATGGTAAAGAGAGGCTGGAGTACAGGAAGTAGACCTTTGAGAGCCAATTTAGACGGTCACTCCTGCATCTGTCTCTCACACTCTGACTCATGGAGAGGTGTGTTTGAGGAAAGAATGCAGAGAAAACAATAAACTAAGGCTGTTTTAAATCAAAGATAACAACCTGAAAGGGATGTTTAGACGTAAAATATGGAAGCTGTTATTTCAGAGGAAGTGTTACGACATTTTAAATGCAGACATTTGTGTTAAACCATAAACTCTGTACAGATCTGCAGTACTACAGAGAGGCTGCTGGTATGTACCTGAGGCACACCATGAAAGCAAAAAGAGATGCAGTAGTCAGGTTTATTATATCATAAAAGCTCCTTGTTGGCACTCAGCGCCGTCGTCACCCACTCCAAATACTGACTCATGGTGTCAGTCTGTTTCCCTGCCATCATGTACAGTATCCCTGTTGAGCGTTCACTGAGTGCTTTACATGTGAGCCATGAGACTGGAAGCTGTGGGTGTATTTCTGTCATGAAAAAAAGTGAGGAATAAGGTAAAATCTTGAGTGTTGCTGAACAGGTCAACTGAAGACAATAACTGAATGTAAATGACTGAAGTTTGTGGTAATATGTGATATTGAGCCGTCTGTGTAGTGTTAAGAGTAGTATTGTAATGTGTGGGTGACATTAAGGGTTTTAGCTTATACAACAACATTATCTACCATGAGGATTATGTGGTGCACGGGTGGGTGTTGTTTCGAATTTTTAGAAACCGGTGCCAGTGCAATACTTTCAGTTTAGACTTGACTTTGAGGAATAAATGTTTTTCCTACAAAAGTCTTACAAAATGAGCCAAATGTCATAAAGCATCAATGTTTAACACCATCTGCTGTTTGCCCCATTTAAAAATAATTTCCTTGTTTAGATCAGGAAACGTCGGACTCATTCAGTGCCAGCTTCTATTTCTTGACAGTTTTTGATACTTTTCAGTTGGTACTCAAAAAGTATTGAGGTTTGATACCCGGCAATTAGTGATGAGTGGACTGATTCTTTTCACAGTATCGGTTCCATCGAGTTGATAAATGTAAATGTATTGAACCTGTCGAGTTTTGATGCTTTTTGTAAAATGTGGTGTCAGCTTCTCCATGTCACTCCGTTATAGTACATGCACCTTCAACAGCTAGTCTTGCCAACCCCACAAAACTTCCCTTCAATGCATTACCAATCATCATGTATAAGCTAGCATTAATAAAGATATTAATGTTAATGCATTGATTCACCATCCCACTTAATGCGATGTTACAGAAATGTCACTCATCAACGTTCTGTCATTCTTTGAGCCGGCAAGTAGCAGACATCCCAGTTAACTCCTGCAGACTTGTGCTGCTGCTGCATTCAGGTGGCGTCGGAATAATCTGAAAAATGAGTTCCTGGTCATATTTCATGGCTGACTGATCTGTTTCCTTTGCTCTTTGTTATCAACATCTTGTTTAAACGCACATCTTGTTTGTAGCGTCCATGTTAAAGCTTATGGAAACACTGAAGTTGAAAGAAGGACCATCCCAGAGCACATGAATGCACCGCTGGCCTGTTGGCTTAGCTGGCGACGGAGTTGATCAACTCGAGTCCGATTTAATCTGCCCCCACTTCTGCATTCAGTGCTGTGGCTCCACTAAGTAAGTCTACTGCATAACAACAAAATGAGCAGCAGGAAAAGCATTGCAATGTGGTACCATTTTGAATCTTTCATCCACAAATGATATTCATGGATTATAGTTTTCCATGAATAGTAAATAAGTTTACTTGTTGGTTTTCTAAGGGTCCCATGCTTGCATGCAGGTAGCCTGCCAAACAGATGTGACAGAAATGTTGTTTGACTGCATCGATTTGTTGTTCTTTCTGGACAAGCAGTAAGCAATGGTTCATTCAGTCTCATTCAGTAAGTGTAACTGCCAAACTATCTGGACTCGAGTCCAATTCAATTGCTTCTTGTTCACTCACTGTAGGCTGTACCTGTCAACACTGGGATTTAAAAATAGGCGATCCTTTAATCCTTGTGCTACTGTTCTTTATCTTCAACTGCTCTTCTTCTTCTTTGTGTGCGTCTTTGTTCGTATGAGTGAATGACTCCACGTCACTAGATATTACAGCTAATGTCCTGATGTACCGGAGGGGAATGTAGCAAACATATCAAATACGCCCAGTGGGTTTTTTAAATTAGTCTTTTAGTAAGGTTAAAAATATGGGAGATTTACAGGAAAACATTTAAAGGGGAGGACAGCAATGGTTAAATACAGGAGAATCCTGGAAAAAACATGAGTTGATTGATTGAAAACGGCAGGTGGAAAAGAAGTTGGGCGTTCGACTGGCTGACCCAGTACATACAGTACCTCACACTAAAGAGTCATTCAAAAAAGATTAGTCTGTTCATTTTCGCCCATCACTATAAAGTACCTTAGTGTATAGAGACACTTTCATGTGAGTTAGTTATAAAATGTGTATGATTTCTTCACATAGATTCTGTAGAAGTTTACTTCTCTTTACTTTTACTTTGGGCTGATTGGTCAGTTGAATGTGTGGTTAGGTGTCTTTGGTTGTTGCAGACCTTTTCAGACATTTTGACTTATCATAGCAGGACATGCACAGGTGAAACAAATGTTCTTAACAATGGCTCAGTTCCATAAAAGCTCCCAGTAAGCCATGCCAGTGAGCCAGCATGCACAATATCAGGCCAGCTCACCTAAATGGAATGCGGCCATTTTCAATGTTATCAATTACACCTGTGATTTTTCTTTTTGCTATTACAATCCAATCACAGTTACTATTTATTGAAAACTTAGAGGAGAGTACATTTAGTAGTAAAGGTATGATGGCTAAATTCCATTTAATTGCTTCATTTTCAGGGTCCTGGTAATGTTCATGCTGGCTCACACAGTTTCTGGCTTTCCACCCCAATTGAATGGAATAGAACAGATCCATTATGAATGGCTATTAATTATTATTAGTAGTTATTAATACCACTGTGCATTTCCTACTATATGACGCCTTTATGTTGCATTCAGTTTATTTAGTATGAGACAGAACAGATTATACTTGTTCTAGTGAGTCATTAATGACTGAATGTCACAGTGGTGCATTTAATGCCTCAACAGTTGTTGGAGCAGAGGGAAACATTGAGAATAATTTCTCATACATCTCATTGACTTTCAGTATGAAAGGGGAAAGTTCTGAAACAGGAACACGTAGACTGAAATGGATGATTTAATGACGACAATGTTGCCCACGGGCTCTATATACAGTCCAGCTGAGTAAGGCTTACTTAGTGTGATCTCAGTGTATGTGTGTGTGCATTAAGTGCTTGTTTTTGAAGAGCCACTCAACGTTAAGTGGTGCAGTATGAAAGACCTGGGATCAAGACCTTTCTCTCTCTCTCATGCACGCACGCACACACACACACACACACACACACACACACACACACACACAAACACAGACACACACACACACACCATGCAGCTGGTCCTCTTCTGGCCAGCTGCATCTGAGAGAGACAATAGAGAGAAGAGAATAGGAGTGTCAGAAGTGAAGAGATGCCCATATTGGTGTGTGTTGGATAGAAGTGTTTTTGGAAATGACAGCCCACACGTCTGTCTGCCGTGAGGATGTTGGAGGATTTTAAGTTAATCAAACAGGATTAGGAACAGACCAGAGAACTGGCTGCTTCTTTATTTCTCTATTGCTACCTTTTTATGTTAGTCACACACCTACCTCACATCTCATTTTCTCTGTTCTTCTTCTACACTTTATATTACACTATGTTGTTGCTCCTCAAGCTGCTGGATGCTGATAAATCCTTATTTTTTAAAAGCTCTGCTCGTCCTCTGAGTTTCTTTGTCTGTTTTCTCTCCACGATTTGTAATCTGTAATTATATCTTATTATATGAAAGTGCTCCAAATTGTGACTGTATGGTTTGAGGTACAGACTTTAATGTTGATAATAGGGGCTGTGCAGAGCTCTGTGAGGGAATACTAATCAACTATAAGATCCACTGACACACACATACACACACACACACACACACACACAGTAACAGCCTGCAGCTAATCAGCTTAACGTTTGAAAAACTAGCTTGAGGGAGCTTTGTCTAGAACAACAAATGATATCAATGGTTGAGAATGTGAGATTTCCTCTTGATTGCTTTCCTCTTAGAATTATTAAGTCTGAAGTTGATTGATCTCTTTATTTTTATTTTCTTAAGGCTGCATTTATTGGTCTGCTGCAGAACTTAAAGATGCGGAGAGAGGGATTAAGAAGATGACTTTTAAACCGTTCATCCTACAAACATATACATATGTTGATATACAATTTAACCTAATGCTATGTAGAATTCCCAGAAAATAGTCACTTCTGGGAAAACGGTGAATCTTTACTGCTGACCTAATTCTCTACAAGAAATAAAACCATCACAGCAATCACAATTTGGTAAGAAATCTCACCAATCTCTCCCTTCTATCAAATCCGTTTTTCCGCTTAGGTTTTAACTAGTGCTGGGCAATGATTAAATTTTTATTCACGATTAATTGCATGATTTTCTCGCAATTAATCGCATTGTTACGCGTAAAATTTAATAATGAATTCAAAAGTAGTGTATTGCGCAATTTAAATTTAAATGTACTGCTATATACACAATGTGGTTTGCAAACACTTTAAACAAATAAGGTGCTTTTTACCAGCAGTATTCCCTTTACACAGCAGCAATAAAATATTTCTTGTAAATCTCAACTTAAACATTAATGCAATCAAATATTATATAGACTCATTACATGCAAAGTGAGATATTTCAAGCCTTTATTTGATATAATTTTGATGATTATTGCGTACAGCTTATGAAAACCCCAAATTCAAAATCTCATAAAATTAGAATATTACATGAAATCAATAAAAAAAAAAAGGATTTTAAATACAGAAATGTCAGCCATCTGAAAAGTATAATCATGCATATGTACTCAGTACTTGGTTTGGGCCCCTTTTGCATGAATTACTGCCTCATTGCGGTGTCGCATCATGGATGCTATCAGCCTGTGGCACTGCTGAGGTGTTATGGAAGACCAGGATGCTTCAATAGTGGCCTTCAGCTCTTCTGCATTGTTCGGTCTCATGTCTTTCATCTTTCTCTTGGCAATGCCCCAAAGATTCTCTATGGGGTTCAGGTCAGGCGACTTTACTGGCCAATCAAGCACAGTAATCCCATGGTCACTGAACCAGGTTTTGGTACTTTTGGCAGTGTGGGCAGGTGCCAAGTCCTGCTGGAAAATGAAGTCAGCATCTCCATAAAGCTCGTCTGCTGAAGGAAGCATAAAGTGCTCTAAAATGTCCTGGTAGACGGCTGCGCTGACTCTGGACTTAATAAAGCACAGTGGACCAACACCAGCAGATGACATGGCTCCCCAAACCAACAAGGGCTGTGGAAACTTCACACTGGACTTCAAGCATCTTGGATTGTGTGCCTCTCCGTTCTTCCTCCAGACTCTGGGACCTTGCAAAATTTGCTCTCATCAGAAAAGAGGACTTTGGACCACTGAGAAACAGACCAGTTCTTTTTTCTTTAGCCCAGGTAAGACGCTTCTGATGTGGTTTGTTGTTCAGGAGCGGCTTGACAAGAGGAATACGACATTTGAAGCCCGTGTCCAGGACCCGTCTGTGTGTGGTGGCTCTTGATGCAGTAACTCCAGCCTCAGTCCACTCCTTGTGAAGCTCCTCCACACATTTGAATGGCCTTTTC
>NC_060162.1:23805677-23826339 GCF_021292245.1 Micropterus dolomieu | reverse complement strand
GGTGGCTCTTGATGCAGTAACTCCAGCCTCAGTCCACTCCTTGTGAAGCTCCTCCACACATTTGAATGGCCTTTTCCTGACAATCCTCTCCAGGCTACGGTCATCCCTGCTGCTTGTGCACGTTTTTCTTCCACACTTTTCCCTTCCACTTAACTACAGCACTTTGAGAACATCCAACTTCTTTTGCAATTACGTTTTGAGGCTTTCCCTCCTTGTGGAGGGTGTCAATGATGGTTTTCTGCACAACTGTCAGGTCAGCAGTCTTCCCCATGATTGTGAATTCCACTGAACCAGACTGAGAGACCAATTAAAGGCTCAGGAACCCTTTGCAGGTGTTTTGGATTAATTAGCTGATTAGAGCTTGACACTTTGAGCCTACAATACTGAACCTTTTCACAATATTCTAATTTTCTGAGATTTTGAATTTGGGGTTTTCATAAGCTGTACGCAATAATCATCAAAATTATTTCAAATAAAGGCTTGAAATATCTCACTGTGCATGTAATGAGTCTATATAATATATTAGTTTCACCTTTTAAGTTGAATTATATATATAATAAATGAACTTTTGCATGATATTCTAATTTTTCGAGTTTCACCTGTATCAGACTGAATGCACCTGAAAATGTCAAGCAGTGTAACCACAAAAGAATGAGAAAGATTAAATAGCTTATCCACCTGGAGTGTATGTAAAAATAACTACTTCATATTAAAATATCACGCGAAAATAGATTTTATCAGGAGTTAAATTTTTAGTTTTTTGCAATATTGTGGGGGACATTTGCTGAGAACTCCTCTGTAAAAAATGTTTAAAAAAAACAACAAGTTATTACACTGAAGGACTGCATTTTATTCCACATGATTTTTTCTTGTATTTTATGATATTTTTATGAAAAATACTAGATACGTCATTTTACAAAAAACGCTTACACTACCTGAAGGAAGTGACGCTGAAAATCAAACATGTTAGTCAACAAGGTCAAATGAACTTGGTGTTTTATTTTATTTTAATGTAGGAAAAAATAACCTTTCATATTTTGGCATGGTATTTGGCCTGCAGAAGGATTGGTGTCCACTCTGTAAAGAGCTACCTTTTCCTTGCTTGATAATTCTTGGAGGAGCATACCTGCATACCTGGCCATACCCTAAAAATGTCAAATTATATTTAAAGTGAGTTACTAACCTTTGCATGAACCATGTAATCAGGGGTCCTGCTCTGTGATATAATATGTTGTTACATGGTCTTCTTGCACAATAATAACAAAATGGGTGCTTGAATAGTGGTTACACCACCTTGACACTACAGTAAGTTGTGACTGACATGATTCCCGCAGTGGATTATAATATTCAGAACAATGGTAAGATTGTGCCAAACTACTTGATGTTTTTGATTGAGAATTTCACCTGTTTAAAGCAAGTTTAATTATTTAAAGTTTTTACCGTTCCACCACATTGACATTTTTACCATCATGCTCCAGATAGTCACTCAAAATTGAATAAAACCAGAATCTTTTGACTAGATCCTCAACAAAGGTGTATATAAGTATTTTGTAAGTGACTTTTAAATTTAACTAAAACATAATGGACACGTCCTGTTGTCGACCCTTTAACCAATCAGCTCACTTAAAAAGTCATTGTATTTTTCTATGAAAGTCGGCAGAAAACAAAAAACAATATACTGTGAAATATATTGTCAGTACAGTTGAAAGCAGAAGTTTACATACACTATATAAAAAGACATACGCATTTTTTCCTCACTGTCTGACATGATATCAGGCAATCACTTTTCCTGTTTTAGGTCCGTTAGGATTACCAAAATTATTTATATTTGCTAAATGCCAGAATAATGAGAGAATTAGAAACGGATTTTTATTTCTATTTTTCATTACTTTCTTCAGAGTCAGAAGTTAACATATACTAAGATTATTATGGATTTTAAACAAAAGCCCGGATGATGATATCATGGGAAGCTTCTGTTTATTGACAACATTTGAGTTAATCAGAGACACACCTGTGAATGTTTTTTAAGGCACACCTGAAACACACTGCTTCTTTGTGTAACATCATGGGAAAGTCAAAAGAAATCAGCCAAGATATCAGGAAGAGAATTGTGGACTTGCACAAGTCTGGTTCATCCTTGGGTGCAATTTCCAGGTGCCTGAAGGTGCCACGTTCATCTGTTCAAACAATTATAAGCAACTATAAACACCATGGGAATGTCCAGCCATCATACTGCTCAGTAAGGAGACGGATTCTGTGTCCCAGAGATGAACGTGCTTTGGTCTGAAATCTGCATATCAACCCAAGAACAAAAGCGAAAGACCTTGTGAAGATGCTGGCTGAAGCTGGTAAGAGTGTGACTGTACTGACATGGGCTAAAAGGCCACTCTGCCAGGAAGAAGCCATTAGTCCAAAAGAAACATAAAAAAGCCAGATTACAGGGACAAAGACCTTAATTTTTGGAGACATGTCCTGTGGTCTGACGAAACTAAAATCGAACTGTTTGGCCATAATGACCATCGTTACGTTTGGAGGAAAAAGGGAAAGGCTTGCAAGACTGAGAACACAATCCCAACTGTGAAATACGGGGGTGGCAGCATCATGTTGTGGGGTTGTTTTGCTGCAGGAGGGACTGGTGCACTTCACAAAATAGATGGCATCATGAGGAAAGAACATTATGTGGAAATACTGAAGCAACATCTCAAGACATCAGCCAGGAAGTTAAAGCTTGGGCGCAAATGGATCTTCCAAATGGACAATGACCCGAAGCATACTGCCAAACTGGTTACAAAGTGGCTTAAGGATAACAAAGTCAATGTCTTGCAGTGGCCATCACAAAGCCTGATCTCAATCCTATTTAAAATTTATGGGCAGAGCTGAAAAGGCATGTGCGAGCAAGGTGGCCTACAAACTTCGCTCAGTTACACCAGTTCTGTCAGGAGGAATGGGCCAAAATTCCTGCCAACTATTGTGAGAAACTTGTGGAAGGATATCCAAAATGTTTGACCCAAGTCATACAGTTTAAAGGCAATGGTACCAAAAACTAATGTAATGTATGTAAACTTCTGACTTTGATGAAAGTAATAAAAAAATAGTCTAAATAAATCCTTCTCTCATTATTCTGGCATTTAGCAAATATAAATAATTTTGGTAATCCTAACGGACATAAACCAGGAAAAGTGATATCATGTCCGACAGTGAGGAAAAAAGCATGTGTCTTTTTATATAGTGTATTTAAACTTCTATTTCAACTGTATATTTAAAGAAAGAAAATATGTCCGTGCTCACATGTTCTTGCATGCAAATCCATGTGCGGATACACATGTGTGTGAATGAATATCGATACAACACAAGCCTGTGCGTTTTGCACTCACTCACATGGTTTGCTTGCCCTGTGAGCTGTGTGGCATCGTTCTATATGCACCCGGGAGAAGTAGGCCAAGCTCTGAGGCCACTGTTTGTCGATGAGGTCGATATCTGTGCCGGGGCAGAGCATTCCCTTCGCACCAACCACCCCGTGTCGGCTCATTAGGATCCACCAGCACTGTGAGAAATGGATTAGGCTGAGGCAATGTGGGCCATAAAATCATCTTCACCTTACGCAGCAAGGGCCAGGCGTCAATAAAGACAAACGCTCATGTAGAGTAGCACACAAAGGCACGCAGCACGTCTGATGCACTTTCACAGTCCATAAATTACTCAATCTGTAGCTCTTTTTTTGTGCAGGAGAGCAGCAAGGCATTATATGGGCTATGTTGTAGTGCCAGTCATTGGACTGTGGTCAAAGCCTAATTAATTTGAAATAATCACTGTTACCAAATAGAGTAAAAGGGAAACATGGATCAATGGCCTACAAGTAGCACATCAGATGTTTGTGACAACGTCATGCAAAGTTTGTTTAACTACGTATGTTAAAATGTAGGGCTGCAACCAAGATTGTTTTGTGGACTGTTTAATTATTCAGTGTCACAATTGAAGTTCCTACAGCTCAAGGTGACATAATAAAATGGAAATAGCTTGTTTGTCCAATCAACTGTCCCAAATCCAAAGATATTCAAATTGTATAAAACAGAGAAAAGCAACTAGTAATTTGTGGTTGTGCCTCTCATTCAGGGTCTGAAATGTTTTTCCTTTGTCTAACCTTGACAAACCTGATCCCAGTGTACAGTCTGGTCTCAGGTGTGTTGTAGAAAAGCATTTTGGGTGTTTTGTCTGGTGTTCTTTCACACATTTTTTCTCAGTTTCCTGGACTGGTTCTGCTGCACCCCTCTTGATCCCACTCCACATTTTCCTGCGTGGCAGAAGAGGCGCCAAGTTCAGGGGTCAGGAAACATGCCTCCATTTTAACTGAAAGAATCAATATGTCAGCACAAACACTAAGCTAAAAATGAGAGATAGACTCTATAATGGTTCACTTATCAAAGTGATAGAACGCCCACCTTTTTTTATTTTCAGTGTAATTACAGCCACTTATCTTGCTGCAGATTGCTACAGAGCATCTTCTATGGCATGAAGTCAAATGTTAGTTGCTTTTGCTGAGCTTATCCGCGGTGTCGGTCCAGCAGATTCTTTGAAGAGCATCATTATTTACTACCAGAAGGATACAAGAAATGTTTAATATCATATGCACACTTAGGCGACCGCCGGTAATATGAAAACCTGGCCTGCCTTCCACCTAACACGAGAGCCTGGTGTTGCAAGTTTGACCTGAGGGTGTTCCTTGTCCCAACACATTCTCTTTCCCTGTTTGACTCACCTGTATCACAGAACGGGACTCTGTATCACCGGTGTGTTACAACATCTTCCTGCGAGATAATTTAGGTTTTATTTAGAATCCCTAATTGTAATGTAGACCAGACTGAATAATATCAAAAAACAAATTCAACAAGCTTGTGAACATGCAGCGATGTGTGTTTTTGCATGAATGTTGATCCGAACAAAAGAATATAGTGTATATTTCTTTATTAATTCTACACTGACTTCTTAAATTAACAGCTGAATAGGCCATCAAGCACACAGTGAGCAGTTGGTTTATTGCATAACCACAGTTTTCACTCTACTGTTCCATTTTTCTGCATATGCTCCCACCTGCCTGCAGAAAAATGTTAAGCCTGGCGCCGAGCTACAGAGACACCTCTGAATCAGTCAGAGCTTTCTGCAGTGTTACTTGTTTTCCTTCGAGTCCAACAGAGCTGACACCTAAGATTTACACAACATAAAGGAATCCTTTGTGATGTACTTTTATCACACATGGCAGGTATATAAAATAAAATAAAAAACAAGATTGGTGTGCTGGAAAGATCAGGAAAAAGGCATTTCCTGAAGGGGAATATTACTAAATCAAACCTGTCCTGTGCCCTGGGAGGAGGATATAGGGAGTGTATCCTACTTTCTCTTCTGAAATGCTATAGAGATTCAGCTGTCTAGCAGATAAGTATATAAAAAGAAATGGGTGCATTTTGCCTCTCTTTGTCTCTCATATTAGTAAAATCAGGCTGACTGTCAGTATCAATGCAGGTGCTCTTAAAAGTAGAATCTTTGCTAAAACGCTGTCTGTTGTTGGAACTAACCCGAAACTGACTTTTTTAAATGAATGATCTCAGTTTATTACGGCTTGGTAGTGTTGTAGTCAAGACCGCCCAAACCGAGACCGTGTCAAGACCAAGACCAGAGTTTATCGAGACCGCGTCAAGACCAAGACTAGTTCCCCACATTACATGACTCACAATAAAATGTGGAACGAGATCGTACCTATGATCTCGTTCCAAATTGGTCCTGAAAAGGTTCACATTCCCATTAAAACACCCACACACAAACACTAAGAGCTGAAATCCGAATAAGCATCTTTATCCAACACTACTTTTCCATGCTTACCATCACGGGGAAGGGGGACAGTCGTTAACGGTAACAACACATTTTTAATTAGCATTATTGGTTGCATTTGAAGCAATAAGTTTTAAATCCAATCAAAGTTAGGATGTTAACAAACAAATCAGACAACGCAAAAGCAATTTAATGATATTCCCAAAGTTATGGCCTTGACTGGTCTTGAAATAAAATCCCTAGTCCTCAATGTTCAAGACCTAGACAAGACCAAGACCATCAAAAAGTGGTCTCGAGTCCTACGGCTTGGATCTTACACACTGACAGACTTAAACAAAAGAAAAAAAAAGAAAGAAGGTGTAGGTAGAAATTCTCAAGAACTTACTTAATGTTACTTTTTAAAAGTATTATCAGGAAAATGTACTTAAAGTATTGAAAGTAATAGAACTCCAATCCCCTATGACTGTTATAATTATATATTATATCATCAGTATTATTACTCATGCAGGATTTTTACTTTAGCTGTTTGAGGTGGAGCTCATGTTGAACTATTTTGTATCAGACTGCATATAATGATTATTTTCATTATGGATTAATCTGCTGATTATTTTCTCCATTAATCAATTGATTGTTTAGTTTGTAAAAATTCTGAAAATGTGAAATGCTGCCACAATTACCCACAGCCCAAAGTGAGATCTTAACAATTCTTAACTGCTTTGTTCAAAAAACACCAAAAAATATACAAACTCTTCAAATTACTTTGTAAAGTAACTGGTAATTAAAGCCATTAGATAGTGTTCCCTGTTGTGGAGTAGAAATTATTAAATAAGTAAATGTACTTTCCACCACTGGATATGCTGCCTGTCATGACGAATTTGTAAATTGGCTTGTATGTAAAAATAAAAATTTTATTTCCTCTTCACATCAAACCGCTGAAAGGCAGGAAATAGCTTGACATTCCCAGTGGGTTATCAAACCTAGTCCTCTGAAGTGTGTGTTTGAGTGTTGTACCTCTGCTCACTTATAAAAGATTAATGGCTTAATATGCTATTTTAATTAGCCGCCTTTCGTATAGACAGAAGTGTTTACCAGCATACACGCAGATATCAATATGCGCGCACACACACACACACACCCACACAGAGGATCTGCAACAACAGTATTACTTTTTAGATCATTCAATCACACAGCGTGACAGACGTTAGTGTAGCTGGCCAACAGTTTCCTGGTGGGACAAATGATCCGCAGCATTTGTTCAACATCCTGATGCAGAAGAAACTGATGAGGGTTCTCAGGAGGGTCCTGGTTGTGACTGGGTTTTTGGAGTATCCTGGTTATTTGTTTGTGCATGTTAACACAATATTCTGGCTTCAGGGACCTGGATTCATCTTTATTCAGCCTGGTTTTGAGAAATCTGAATATTCTAGCTAGAGTACTAATCAGAAACCCTGGTAATGAGGGATGGAAAGGCCTTATCCTGGAAAAGTTGTCTACTATGTGTATTCAGTCAGTAACAACAAATATGAAGATAGCTTATATAATGACGATCAATATGCTTAATCAAATGTGAACAATTAGAGAAAAGCCCCACCAAAAACCCATGATTTTATTAAGCAGAAACGACTTTTTTCTCTTTCCTAACCCATTAATCATGTTTATTTTGTAACTGCTTTGGGGGTCCAGACTCTGCCTGCAGGTTTCGAGCCACATAATTAGCAGTCCTTATTTCAAGCCTCTATTTCAGCACAGAATGTATCTAAAGGTAAAGCAGATAAAGAGTCCTTCAGGAAAACGGCTGTTCCTGCTCTCTGGCCTTCCTGTGGAAGACAGGAGATGAAAAGAGAATTTCCCAAATGGTGTCACATTAATCACCACTCTTAAAACAGGAAAAGAGTTTCTTCTGTAAGTTATGTAAGTGTAGCTCATGGTGACTGACTGCTGGCAGGCACTCTTACTTGGTCTGGCCCAAATGTTCACTGACTTTCCCAGTCAACCATTTCAATCAGATTCAATTAAAATGGTCAAGCAGACCCGGTTTTCCACTTTGGTAGCCAAATCATGTTGGTATTCTTATCCAGGCAATCACATGTAGGTTTTATTGTGGCTGTTGTGTCCCGGCAACCAACCAGCATGCTACTGCTAAGATGTATTCCTCTGTATTCCACAGACCAGGGCAACACAAGCATGGAAGTTTGTGTCCTAAAAAGACTTTGAAGGTAAAGGTGGGGCATATGACAATATTTACCATCTGACAATAAAAATGTGTCTCCTGTCAGAGAGCTACGATGCTGTTTACATCATGACAGCTCTCCTTTTAACATCTGGGTGTATTAGCCAATTGTGTGCAAAGTTGTAAATCAATTTAATTTAAAGTGAAAGTACCTGCATTTGTCAGATAATTAACCTACATAATACAACATATACACAGACATATATGAATCTCTCATAAAGACAGGTATTTGATTCAACTGTACTGCCCGCCCTTATTTGGGAAATAACTACTTGATTTTGATTGATGATTTGTTTTCTGCTCAGTTTACACTTCAATTACTTACAGATACAGAATGTGTTATTTTGCAGTTCATAGACATTAACCTAATCTGTCTACACACTAAAAGATATTTATGGCATGTCAGATGGCCAGAATTGAAAAAATCAAACATTAAGGCAGTTCGAGGCAGGCAGACAGGTGACTCTGTGGCCAATTTCAGGGCTACATTTTGAATGAAAAAGATTTGTTCTGGACTCGCATCGCCTAGTTAGTTTGAAGCAGTGTGGCTCTAATTCCCCTTTAAAATAAGGGGCATTAGAGCCACACTGGTCACAGGTCTCATTAAAAACACAGCCAGGAGCTCTTTGGGGCAATTATTTCAAACGTTCACAGCACATGGTCCACTATTCTCATAACTGGAAATCAGATTGACAGATTTGTTGTCAAGTCGATCACAGTGCCTTGCAGGCAGTGGGATGCCTATTTTTGTTCCTCTAGTGGTCTAATGCTGGAGTAAGTATTTCAGGAGACCTCATGAATTAAACTGAAATGTCTGAAAGAGACATTCATGTTCTCACAGGGAATAAAAAGCAGGTTTGAATTGACTTTGTTCAAACTGTTCTTTATATTCTGTGTTTATACTAGGCTATTGTTTTTTATTGAAGATCTGTAGTCGGGTGAAATAGATTCAAGGACATTTGATATTTTTAACAGTTTTAAAAAGCTTTTATGTTTATCTTTTTTAAACATAACATTATTCTTAAAGCAGGTCTTTTCCTCTCAGCCTTTCTCTCTTCTGTTTATTGAAAAAAAATACTCAGCGGCACCTTTTTCTTTCCTCATCGCTTTTACTGGTTTATTCAGCACATATCTATTAAACTTGATCATTGTAGTGACATCTGTTGTCAGGATGCTCTGGCAGTAAGACTACAAAGAACAGGTTCTTTGTAGTCTTACTGGGTTTGTATTTGAGCTCATTCTGCCAATATATCAATTGAAGTTTTGTTTACATGGAGTCACTCTGATTATTCTGGGAACAACTGCAGGCGGCATCTGTATCATCAGGGACGGATTAAAAGGGAAAAGCCTCATTAAACAATAAAAAATAAAATGTTAAATATGTGGTGATAGATTTCACAATGTGTAATGCAGCTTTAGTGGGTTGTAATGCAAGGGTGTTTGTAGACGGTTCAGTGCCATTTGCTAGCATTGTAACCTGGAGACTATCCGTAGCTGTTCACATCATCACTAATCTACGTTTGTTTCTTTTAACTATGACCACGGTCTTTCCATGATCCTATCCAAGTAGTTTAAGGTTGTTGTTGTTTAGGTTGGAGGACTTGTTGCATATCTGCTTGTTTCTTTGTTGCAGTGACATGTTGTACACCTGAAGCTGAGAATATGTTTCTATATTCTCAGTTTATAATTAGCAGCTGGGATTTTGCAGACGTAGCTGGGTGTTATTTGATTGGCTGTGATCATCCTGCAATGAGTCATACTGGATGACATGTGTCCTGTTGAGTCACATCTCTGAACTCAGACTGTAAGCTTCTTTCAAAAGGCCACCACCGCAGATAACACAGTTATGATGATAAAGTCACAGGCTTTCTTGTAGCTGTCTTGTCTCTGACTGTTGGTCATACACACTGTATAGTGTTACCCGATTGTAAATATACCTCTAAATGGCATTTACATGTCATCTAACTATTTGTATATCTCTGCATCATTTTAAGGTCAATTTTAAAATAATGCTGTAATCATTATCATAGTACAAATGTTGTCCATTTCTTCCTTTACATGTGACACCTTATGGCTAAAGTGCTAACCGGTTTAATGTAGTACAGGAAAGCACCAGAGGCCTTTTTCACAGCAGATATTTTGACTTGTCATTGAAGAAACAGCACAAGTGATACTAATAACATTAACAATGGCTCTGCTCTAATCAAATGTAAGCCCTGACAGTGTGAGACTGAGCCAGCATGCAACATACCAGGACCCTGAAACTGAAGCAGCCAAATGGAACTCAGCAATAATTAATTGTATTGTTTACAGTTTTGATTTACTGTGAGATGTTAAAATGTCTGCAGTGAAAAAGGCCTATGTAAGGCCTTTTTCACTGCAGACAAGGAGTTCAAAACAGGCTCAAAACTGTTTAGCTTTTCTTTGGCATCGTGGTATAATGATCTGATTTCAATTAACTACAACTTCATATGTGAATATAATTAGATTAGAGAGAGCTGAGCCGGTATTTTAACCACACTTGTGGTGAAAATATCTTCACCTTTTATGATGTCGAAAGTTTCACTAAGGTTTCACTAAGGCCTTATACTGAAACTATTAAAAATAAAGCTTTAAATGTATCTTCTTCCATTTTGACTGATGACATCTTTACCATGATGCAATCGCCGGACACAGTGGAAGCTTTTGACCCGAGTCTCTTATCACTTTCTCCATGTGCTCTGCTTTATCACTGATTGGCAGATTCATAAGGATAAATATTTCTTTTAAATCTGTTAGTCATGTTGTGTAAGGTTGTCTAGATACAAAGGATGGGTGTAAGTAACTCTCAGCAAGCGTTGAGGTTGACAGACATTACAGAAATCCAAAAGCGTCCCACTCATGAACAACAATCTCAATCTTATAAACCCCTGAGTATGTAGAGTTCACATTATCCTGTTTAATCTCAGTAAGCCCTAGGGAGTGGCAGTTCTCTTTGTGTGTTAATGAGGAAAGTTATCAAGATACCTCTATTATAAAATTTCAAACGCATTTCATATCAAGATTTAGTTTATTATCCAGAGTTCTTTTCTCCCTCTCTCTCTCTCTCTCTCTCTCTCTCTCTCTCTCTCTCTCTCTCTCTCTCTCACACACTCACACACACGCTCACACACACACACGCTCACACACACACACACACACACAAAAACCCTCACATACTATGTGAGCAAAATAGCTGTTGACAAAGAAATTGGAGCAATAATATGCTTCAACAGGGCTTTTAATTACATGTTGGTTAATTATGTCTCCTCATAGCTAACAGCTCCTTTGAGCTAATGAAGCAATTGCAAGGTATTTGGATTCAGGATATATACCAAGTATATTTTGCATATGCATGTTTTAGTGTGTATTTGTGCTAATCTGGATCCATCACGGAGTTTTGTAACATTTATACTAGAATGAGCACAGTAAACGCCTGCCACTTTTTTGCAGGAAAACACATTTTGGGCGGTTATTTGCTGTGGCTCAGGAGGTAGAGCGTGTTGCCCGTTAATCGGAAGATCGCCGGTTCAATCCCTGGCTCGAAGTGTCCACGATACTGAACACCGAATTGCTCCTGGTGGCTCCAGTGTGTGAATGGTGGATGCAGATGTAGTGTAAAAGCGAGTGTTAAGAGTGGTCAAAAACATTAGAAAGGTGCTATATAAATACAGAGCATTTACATCTTCATGCATTAAAAACATTTTATATCTATTATTGGTCAGAATAATCGGTCCTTGACATCTTGGTAGAAACAGAAATGTTTTGTTGATTGGTCTATTTCTATGGGGAATGAGTGGAAAATGACTGGCTGAGAAATGAAAGGCACATCTGGCATCACAATAATATTCCCAAATATGCTTTGGTCCTTAATCTGCAATATATTTTAATAGATCCTTCTGCACATCTGCATTAATCTACAAAGAGACAATAAAACAGGAGAAAACATTTGGACAGATTTTTCTTAACTGAAAAACATTATGACTGCATCGGTCTAATATACTGGATCAGGATCTGTGCAGATAATGACCTTACTAAACTGATGTGTTTCATCCTGAAAGGACCAAACCACAATCCTATTTCTTAGTAACTGTTGGTATCGAATTACAAAGCACAACTTTCTAGACTAACAGAATTCAGGAATTACGAAAATGTATGTGATTTTTAAATAAAAAAAATAAGTGCTTGAATTGGATTGTGATTTGGTATCAGACAATAGACAAAAATATATAGAGAAAAAAATACATTTCTAAAATTACATTTAGTCTGCGAAGAATTTCTTCAGTCCAGGCAAGACATAATTGGTCAATTAGCTCAGCGTAAGAATTCATTATTGCATTTTATTTCATCTTCAGTGTGATTATGTTGAAGCTTAATTCTTCAGCTGCTCAAAATGTTTTCATGGTTCATGCAGTTATTTGTCATATATTCGCTACTGTGTACAGTTTTTCTTCATTTCACGTTATAAAGCAGTTAGTTGTATGTAATGCTATTAAAAAGGTTATGAAAGTGACATCAGTGACATAATGTTGTTAATGTTATGTTTCCTCAATCTTTTCCTCAGATAAATTATAAATCTATTTATTTAATGTTCTAGTTTGTTACCATGTTACTTAAAAAGGATTGAAATCTCTACCTTAATATAGATTTGAAAGGATTTGGATACAATAACTGATTGTAGGACACTGGATGTAAAGTCTTTAAATGCCACTGAAAGCCAACCCTCTGTTTTCCCAATCTCAAACAACACTCATGTTTATTTTACTACTGTGCTGAATGGAATGTCAAACAATGGCAGGAAAAACACAAAATAACCAAAAACACTCGTTGGAAAATGGTTGGCTGTAATGTATTTGAGATACACAATAAATGGCCTGAAATCTGCAAAACCACCGGTATGATCCTTTAACACCGCCACTAAAACTCCCTGCGTCCACCTGCATCAGAGGTGGAAACATTCACTCAACTACCTCCAGAGTTATAAATTCACACACTTGTGAAATCAAATTTAAGGCCTTGAAGACATCTCCGTAAATCAGATCAAAGGGGCGGAGCAGTTTCAGCTGCCTGACTTTTGGCGACAGGAGAGCATTTTATTGTTTGTTTCTAAATTTATATTTTGCTTCTGGCTGGTTGAGCAGTATCAGGCCCAGATGGGACCGTCCCTCTCCGACTCTCTTCGGGCCCATTAGTGTCAGACTCTGGGTTTTCAGCTAGTGCCAGCACCCATCTGTTTCTACACCCCCTGTCCTCCCACGTCTTTTTAGACCTGCCACTGCCACAAGTGTGTATGGAGGAGGAGGAAAGGAGCTCACAGAGACAGCTGACAACAGAATGAACAATGTGTGTGTGCGTGCGTGTCATCTCTGAAACATTTTGCCTCACCGCTGAGGCAAAATGTTTGAGAGATGATGTTTAGCGGTGGAGTGGATACTGAGGCTCTGCCCCAACTGGAATTTTTCCAAGTTGAATCTGATTTCTAGATTCTGCTGGTGGTTTTTGTTTGTAGATATTTATTAATAGTTTAATTTAATGACTTAGCTGTACCTGGATCTATTAGAAACACAATATTATTCAGGTCAGATGTGACAGGAAATGAAGGAGGAGAGAGGGGGCATGACTTGCAGGGAAAAGGGGCTATCATGGTGAAGTAATTTCCACTGCTGTGATCAGTGTTGGTCCAAGTTACTTTGAAATTGTAATAAGTTACTAGTTACTTATTACTCCTTAAAAAAGTAATAATATCCTTTTACTTATTACTGGGTGATTAAAGTAAGTAGTTACGTTACTTGTTATGTTACTATTTAAAGCTTTAAAGCTTGTTAAAGCTTTTTGCTGGTCGCACAAAGTTTACAACAGACGACAATGTTCTTTGCATCTTAGACTGTCACGCAATAATGGCGATACTTACAGCTGTGGAAAGAACGCCTCTCTCCCTCGTTCTCCATTCTTCCTTTAGTTTCTTGGCTAACAGCTGACTTGAACAACTTATTATCTGTGCTGATCAAGGATGGTGCGTTCAATAACGAAGTAATGCAGTGTTACTTGGATTAGTAACTACAATAATATTAATGGAAAAGTAATATTATTACAGTAACGCATGACTGAGTAACTTGTTACTGCCCAACACTGGCTGTGATTTATTGTGGCTCAAACCAAGAAGGATGAACATAACGGTTGTTGCAGCTTGCCATCCTCTGCAGTTGGCTTGTCAATAGAACAGACTCCAGCCAGATGTGAACTGGATACGTGAATCATGGTCAGCTGCTTAAGCTTTCATCATCCTCCTCTGATAATATAGATCAGTGACTTTTGGGGAGCAGATATGTATGTAGAGCTGGAACACAGTGTGAGGGACTTGATATATAAAGAAATAGAGGGGCTAACACGTGCCTGCAAATGAAATAGTGAACAGGTGATTTACTGCTGCTGATCTGGATGTGTAGAAACATCAGCTTGGTTGTGTGTCCAGGAGAGAGAGGGAGAGATCCAGAGACAGAGGGAAATGGATAGAGGTGGAGACTGTGTTTAGATTGGCCTGTGTGGATGTGGTGTAGCCACTGGAGTTAATTTTCTGCATAGCTGAGCACTGGAGGCATGAAAAACAGCTTTGTATTGCAGGGTGATAGCCACGCATAAGACAGAGCAGCACTGCAGGATGCTGGAAGGGTTGTTTGACAGGATGCCCCGAGGAGGTTACCGCAGTGCTCCTTCTCAGAGGCCTTTGAATTCCCAGGACAGTGTCATGGAGTGTGCAGAGATACATGTCAAACAGCAAGGGATTGTTTTTTTTTTTTACAGTCATGAAATATCCATGGAAGAGGAGCTCATAGCACTGGATGCATGCACTGCATTTCCTGGTTCATGCATAACGTAATCTTCGATGGTTACACTACACCTTATCGAGGGATTTAATTGTACAGATTATTAAAATAAACTGAGATAAATTGTCAATGTGCAGGATTTAAATGCAGATTAGTTTTTAACTATATTATAATGCATTGCAAAGCAGTTACCAGTAACACTGTAATCCATCTCCCTCTTGACGATATGTAGCATTAAATATATAATACACAAAATAAATCACTGGCAGGGAAAAGTATTATAAAAAAATGTAAATACAGTACTTTGCCCTATTGTGGATGTATAATACACTGAGTAGAATCTGTCCTGTGTGAGAGGCAGCATGCCTGAGATATCTGCTAGATTACATTTATTTTGCTAAGTGAGGACTGCACAGTATATACAGAGCTGTGTAGAAAGACGCTGCAGGAGGATTTCACTGTATGTTGGTTTGGATTTTCCTTTCTCAAATGTTTTAACCTGATCGTAATGGTATATAGCATGAATCTGCTGTTTACTTGTGCCATTATACAAAAAACACATTATAGTGATTTAAAACTGAACGACTTTTGGCTCAGCTGCTTGTCTTAGACAAGCTCATTCAGTATATTAGAAATATGTTTTAGAAGTAGTTGAAATTCTACTTAAATAGAGTATTTAGGGCAAAAACATTTTCACACATAATAAACTACCCTTCCATTGTCACAGATTAAATGTGAAAATCGCCTTTCTTCACAGAAGACATTTTGACATGTCACAGTAAGAAAACCATGGGTGAAAATAGTAAAATAAATGATGGCTGAATTCCATTTCACTTCTTTAGGCATAGTGTCCTGGCATTGTGTACACTGGCTCACTGTCATGGCTTACTGGGAACACTTAAATAGAACAGAGCCATCTTTATTAGCACTTTTCCTAATGTGTCAAAATGTCTGCTGTGAAAAAGGCCTATTTTTGTGAACAGTGGTGCAGCCATCCTAATGAAGAAACTGACCAAAAACACTAGTGTGTACTGAAGTACTATAGTAACTTGTCTTCTGTCGAGTTTGACTTCAGCCCGATAGAACTTGGCCCAGGAGTGAAACAGGAAATGAAACAGAGAGGACATTTGAGAGCCTGTGTTGCTGCCAGGGAGCATCACTGTCAGTGTTGCTTGATTGGCTAAAAGATAGACTTGCAGTTTAGATGCAGCTGTTCAGATGAGTATTTAAAAAGAGTGAAGGCTTAAACATTTCCTTTTAGGAGGACAGAAACTAATTAATTCACACAATGACAAATAAGTTTGAAGAACAAAATCTCAAGAACTTTAATATTGGTCAGTTGTTTTCTGCAAAGATAGTTAAGACAACGACTTAAGCCTAGTTCACACTACGCGATTTTTAGCCCGATTTGCTGCTAATCTATCTTTCACTCAGATTCTTTGTCTTTATTATAACAAACAACAGCTGTTTCATGTGTAGGTTCGCGTCATTTCCCGTTTCACATTTCATGTGTGTTTTCTTGACAAAACGTGGTTTGGAGACCAGCGCCGGATGTTGGAGCCGCTGTCAACTCATGTAGTGTGTGACCCCCTGTCACCAATCAGTCACGTGGTGTAAATGCCACAGCGACTTCAAGACTCCCGTCACAAGACGGCAAGTTGTGTAGTGTGAACGGCACGGCGATCGGCCGACGCTGAATGTCGTGCAGTCTGCACGAGGCATAAGACTAAAAGTTGATGTTAGCAAGGTTCCAGACCTCGGAATCACCGCCCTCACCTACAACACTGGGTGCAGAAAAAATTAATCAACCAGTCAGAGCTTTGCAGCTGAGATGATGTGGCCCCTTAACAGCAAAATATGTCTCCTCTGACTAACTTTTATCCCAGAAGACCTCTCCATCATTGGAACAACAACAACCCATTTTGACCAATATGACGATTACCAAAGAGTGTTCTTCCAAAGAGTGTGGAAGATCTTCCACCTCTATGCTTATTATTTATTATTAATAAATCTCTTTATTTTTTACAATAGATAGAGTACATGGTTTCCCCCAGGAAAGTGATTAGTGGAGGCGGTAAGTGTGTCGATTGACTAACAATTTGCAGCACTTGGTCAATGGAAAAGAAACCACTGTGGAATGTTGGTAGGAGAAAGGATGTGAACTCCAGTCTCTGGTGTCAAATTCTGACACTTTGTGCTCAAACCGTCCAACCCAACCAGGGCTTGCTTTGAAGTAAATTTAAATCGAAGAATTGTTAAAACACGGTAAGGGTTTTGAGAAACTATTTGATTTAATGCCAGATGACAGGAAGTTACCCCTGAACATGCCACGTCATCAAGACGTGGCATGTTCAGGAGTTATAAAAAAATGAAGGAAGGAGAGAAAGCAGGGTCTTCTCTTGAGCTGTCAGAGAGAGGTCTTCACTCGGTCTGCCAGGAACTAAGGTAATATAGTTGAAATAAGTTAAATTCTAATCCAAACTTGCCAAGCAATATCTTAAAGGAAATATTGTTTTGATATCTGCTGAAATTTGGTTTCAGTTATTTTTCCATATCAAACCTTGTTGTACATTTTACTCATCCTTAAGCTTTGTAACTCATACTCTTTTTATCTTCCTGTAAATAAATATTTGTTAACTTTTAATTCAGTCTCAATGGTAATTTTCTGATTTTATATTTCCACGAGGGAAAATTCTCCAGAGCTTCTTCTGTCGTTATGTGCACCACCACAAGAGGTTGTTTGTCAGAAATATTTAAACACAAATCATTTTAAACATTTGATCAAGCTATCCATGCTGTAAAAGGGACAGCAATATTAAGGCCTTCATTTGCCCTTTTCTAACTGACTGTCATACTTTCATTTTTCCATACCATAACATGATGAAGGTCTATACTGCAATAATGTTACAGACATTTCTCTCAGTGTAATCTCAATTTATTTAAGCCTAATGCAGCAGCTTGGTGATTGCAGGTGGATAACCTGTGTAAAGAAATGAAGAAATGCAGTGGTTTATGCAGCATTATTCATGACCACCTGTCCCACTCAGCTGTATATTTTAATTGGCTGCGACCCTTAAGTGTCCTCCATGGACCTGGGTGGCATCAGCTCCTACTTGGTTCTGAGCTTATTATTTATTGGTGCTGACTGCAGGATTCTGACTGCTCGCCCAGCCTACTGCTGGCCCATAAAAAGCTTCAGTATGTTCATAAACTCATGTTAAATAAAAACGCTAAATGGCTTTTAACTTGCCAGGCACGTGGGTGAACAGGGATCCCATAAAGAAGTTATTTATAATTATTTTAGCACAGGCACTAGCTCTCGTTCACAGCTTTTTGTTTCGACAATACAGCTTTACCCTGTCACAGCTTCAGAAAGGGTTCCCCGTTGAGATCTTTCAGCAGAAAGTAGATCAAGTAGACTTTATATATTGCCGTTTATATGGCGTTTTTGGCAGAGGATGACCAGGCTTGTTTATTACCTGAATACTTGTGTAACGTTTGGCTGCCCCTATTTCTCATTATCCTGAGTTTTCAGAAGAAAACCTGAAAGCCTCACCATGAGTCCTCTGGAACTACTTCAGGGTTCTCTGCGTGTCTGTACTGTGGCTGACAGGAGGGAATACCAGATGGGAAAATGAGAGGCAAAGAAATGGTCAGAGGCTCTGGGTTTCCTGTAGGTCATCAGTATTGGTTCAATCACTGTATGGCTTATTAAGATTCCAATATGTTACATTAAATATCATGTGTGCAGGGGAAATGCCCGCAACTCTAGGATGATTTGATTTAAGAGATTAAATCAAATCATCCTATTGAAAAACATTTGTAATCTTTTTATGATTGACTGATGTTGTTGGTGTGGTGCAGCAGGTTATAAGGTTATGCCAGAAAGCATTGCTAGTTTATTCTCTTTCTAACAGTGTTAGCGCAGGATAATGCAGAGGCTTACAGTGTACTGCTGTGAGTCCTCCATGTGCCTCGTCTTTTTCTCTGTAAGGAGTCATGTAAGTAAGACTTCAGGGGACAAAAATGTCTAATTCTTCCTCCCTTGTACTAATTTGCATCCCCTCCTTTTCTTTTCTGTCTCTTCACTCCTCTCTGCTATATAAACCTAAATCAAACACACAGTAAAGCAGAACAGTAAATCAAATGCTGTTGAAGCTACAGAGGTTGACATGCCCTTATAGATTGCTTTCTGTTATGAAATCATATTTGTTAAGTGTGATAGGAATCCAGTCTTTTTATGTGTTCTTTAAAGTACAGATACAGACTGTGTCAATAAATGCCAAATCAATACCTGAGATTTATCGTCTTTCAACCCAAAATTCACAGATTGCTTTAAAGGAGCTGCTTCACCCTGGTTGTATGTCCCCCCGCATCTAACATTTGTGCGGGGTGAGTGTTCCACTGCTACAGTAAACAAGGTCCTCTTGTAATGAGGACACCTCAGAGTATGCTTCATGCAATACAAATTGATGAGAGAAATTGGGAGAAAATGCAAATAAGCTGCTGATTAGTCCCTCAAGGTAATAATAAAAAACTGCAAACAGTATTTTTAGCTAAAAATACCTTAAAAACGCTGGCCTTTCCCATCCACCTCACCTGAGTTTTGTGTTTACTGCTAAGCAACAAATGTTACCATGTGCTAACATGCTAAAGCTCAAACCTTTTCTGTCATGCCATGTCATTCAGAAGCCGAAAAGAGTTCATGCCCCCCCACCATACTTAAACAGATCAAATTCTTATCAGTCATTAACAATATCGAACAAATAAATTTCCACACATAAATCATGTTCATTCAACTTAGTTACAGCTGGTTATCCACACCCCCCCTGCAGTGGCTCTATGCCACCCTAGGGTGGCCTGCTCCCTAGTTTGAGAACAACTAAGACATTGGTGGTATTAGACATTACCTGCTAAACTTCAGCGTGTTGGCATTTAGCTCACGGCATGACTGTGCCTAATTACCCCCTCAGAGAGGTACGTTTTTTAATAAAGCAGATCAGGCTCAAACTGTTTTTCTCAAACTGTATGTCCACATGCATCCAAATGCTGTTGTTTTTACTTCTGCAAGAAGACTGACAACTGCAGTTGAAAGTAAATAAAGTGTAATGCAATGATCACATACTCTTATTCATTTAGCTGACGCTTCTATCCAAAGCAATTTACAATTGCTATGTATGTCAGAGGTCGCTCGCCTCTGGAGGAGCTAGGGGTTAAGTGCCTTTCTCAGAGACACATTGATGTCTGACAGTGGATTCAAACCTGGGCCTCTCACACCAAAGGTATGTGTCTTATCCACTGCTCCATCACCAGCCCTCTTAGTCTTCTTGTTACAGTTTGATTTTAACAAAAATGTTTTTTTCATTTTTCTTTTCTTTCCTAAAAGAGAAAAACAAGCATCGTGTACTATCAACTTGAGGTTCATTATTCAGTGTTTCATGCAATCTGTGAAAGTTGCTGTTGCCATCAAACATGGAAGCAAGTATTCTCTTAAAAGTTTGGGTTCAGATCACTTTGTGAAAACATACCTCCTCTTAACCAAACCTCCTTAAAATAATGCACATAATAACACGCCTTACACAAGACTCTCTGGTTATTTCATCGTTCACTGGCTTGCAATATTGTGTTTTAATAATTTTCTGTTGTGTTATTTGTTTTCAGTGTCACATGGCAACACTGCTGTGCACATCAAAGGTGACCTAGGACAAATATTGCATATGCATGTGTGGGAGTAATATGTGTGTGTGTGTGTGTGTGTGTGTGTGTG
>NC_060162.1:23804957-23805577 GCF_021292245.1 Micropterus dolomieu | reverse complement strand
AACCTGGGCCTCTCACACCAAAGGTATGTGTCTTATCCACTGCTCCATCACCAGCCCTCTTAGTCTTCTTGTTACAGTTTGATTTTAACAAAAATGTTTTTTTCATTTTTCTTTTCTTTCCTAAAAGAGAAAAACAAGCATCGTGTACTATCAACTTGAGGTTCATTATTCAGTGTTTCATGCAATCTGTGAAAGTTGCTGTTGCCATCAAACATGGAAGCAAGTATTCTCTTAAAAGTTTGGGTTCAGATCACTTTGTGAAAACATACCTCCTCTTAACCAAACCTCCTTAAAATAATGCACATAATAACACGCCTTACACAAGACTCTCTGGTTATTTCATCGTTCACTGGCTTGCAATATTGTGTTTTAATAATTTTCTGTTGTGTTATTTGTTTTCAGTGTCACATGGCAACACTGCTGTGCACATCAAAGGTGACCTAGGACAAATATTGCATATGCATGTGTGGGAGTAATATGTGTGTGTGTGTGTGTGTGTGTGTGTGTGTGTGTGTGTGTGCGTCTGCTTGCATAAAGGAACATTGTGTAGCAGACTTTTTATGTTTGTGTGAACCTGTGGTTGTGTGTGTGTGTTATATGCTATTCTCCCCAGTGATCCC
>NC_060162.1:23792414-23804857 GCF_021292245.1 Micropterus dolomieu | reverse complement strand
TCATTTTTCTTTTCTTTCCTAAAAGAGAAAAACAAGCATCGTGTACTATCAACTTGAGGTTCATTATTCAGTGTTTCATGCAATCTGTGAAAGTTGCTGTTGCCATCAAACATGGAAGCAAGTATTCTCTTAAAAGTTTGGGTTCAGATCACTTTGTGAAAACATACCTCCTCTTAACCAAACCTCCTTAAAATAATGCACATAATAACACGCCTTACACAAGACTCTCTGGTTATTTCATCGTTCACTGGCTTGCAATATTGTGTTTTAATAATTTTCTGTTGTGTTATTTGTTTTCAGTGTCACATGGCAACACTGCTGTGCACATCAAAGGTGACCTAGGACAAATATTGCATATGCATGTGTGGGAGTAATATGTGTGTGTGTGTGTGTGTGTGTGTGTGTGCGTCTGCTTGCATAAAGGAACATTGTGTAGCAGACTTTTTATGTTTGTGTGAACCTGTGGTTGTGTGTGTGTGTTATATGCTATTCTCCCCAGTGATCCCAGGGACCTCCTGTGGGCTTAGCTTGCTATTTGACAGGCATGTTGATGAGAAGCATGCAGCTGCGTTTTTCCTCTCTGTGAGGGATAAAGGCTACTGTAGATATCAAACCTATTTGGAATTTTTTAAAAATGATATTAAATCCAACTGAAGTTGCAAAAGTGATGCACAAAGGCATTGTGTGAATTTATTTTGAGTATAGGAAGGACGAATGCTTAAAGTCCCCCTCTACTCAGAAATTTGTTTCGCTTTTTGTTACTTCACGTGGACGTTTGACCTTCATTGTGCAGAATAATGTCCGTGCAGAGTCTGACACTCTGTTATCACATTCATCTGCTGAAGGGGGAAACCTATTTCACCCATTTTGCTGATATAAAGCTGTGTCTCTACTTGTTTTATTTACATACCATAAGTTAGACAGACAGCCAGTCACAAGCCTTGATCAGCTTCTCCTTCTTCTTCTTGTGCTTGGCAGACTAGACATGGCAGCCATCCCAAATCCTGCACCCAGCATATCCAGCTTATTACCTTATTGACTTGACACTAATGAGACGCATGGCACCTAATGACATTCCACTCATATCATATTAGTCATTAGCATGAAGATATTTTGACTGCCACCTCTGGATTTATATTTGTAACAGAAATAAATAATAGGATTTAATTTCAGTGGGAAGATGTCAGTCTCCAATGCAAACAGAACATCAGAAAAAGGTACACTCTTTCTCACATATAGCGCGCATGCATGCATAGTGATGCATAATGTGACTCGTCCGCGCCACATAACTCGTTATTTGTGCGGCAGCTCTTCAGGCAAGAAAAAGTTCTTATCCAGGTACCACAGTAGAAACTTTACTGCCTCCACAGGCTTTTGATCTTCCCACACACAAACAAACTTGCCTGAAAACAAAGGTAAACACACACTCACATGCAGACACAGAAAACACACAGACACAGTCACTCTCACTTTGCAGACGCTCACAGTTTAGTGGTGCGTAATGAGACCATCTTATACACTATTCAGACATGCACAAGCCTAGGTGCTGTGGTTCTTGGTTTCCATAATTCATGTCTCTCGCCTGCAGAAGTGTCTCTTAAAGAAATGAGGGCAGATGAATAAAGCCGTCAGATGGAGAATTGGTTGGTACATTTGTGAGCAATGAGGTGCCTGCTGGTTAGAAAGGCCTCCCACTGACAGAGACGTCACTTGTTTGACCCCAAATGTGTGTTCATCCTCAGCCATGAATGTGTTCTGTCTGAGGAAAGTGTCCTTCAGACTGTACCCTCTTCTTCTTCTTCAGTTCCTCTGTATTGTACTGGTCACAGCAGGTGAATGTATCAGACTCGTGTTATTTCTAGATTTTCTGTAAACCAAATAAAACAGTTTATATAATTATAGAAACACTTACATCATCTTTGCTTTACGATACCATGAAGAATAATGAAGAAACGTTAAAGGATGTTTTGTCCGTCTGTAAATCCAGAGGTCTATTAAAATACAGTGACGATCTTGGTGATTGACTGCTGGCAGCAATGGGTTTTGGACAATGCCTCAATTCTGTCTAGGAACATTGGGGCTCTGTAAGGATAAATTGCAAGTCAAACTTATAAGTTGTTATTGTTTTACGCACCATATTTCCATAGTTTGTCCTTCTTACAGACAAATAACAAAGAAAAAAAACTAAGAAACATAAGGAACCAAAATAAGAAGGTAATGATATAAAGACTGCTGTATGAATGAATGTCAAATGTTTTCATATCAGAGTTTTAAAAAAGTAACTTATTCTTCAACCTAAATCCTTACAATGAGAAAATTAGGCATGTAGTCTGGCTCCCCTATGGTTGATAAAAAAAGTGTGTTTGGCGGGGGCGGAGCTAGACCCTCCTTTTTGACTGCGTCAAGCAGCACAGAGCAGATGAACCGGGCAGGAAGTCAGACACAAACGGCATAGAGAATCCGGTCTATTTTCAAAATAAAAGTCCAGTTTCAGACTCCCGATCACATATCAACAATAATCATTTATTCATTTAGCTGATGCTTTTATCCTAAGCGACTTACAATTGCTATTTGTGTCAGAGGTTGCACACTTCTGGAGCAAATAGGGGTTAAGTGTCTTGCTCAGGGACACAACAGTGGATGGGTTATAGTGGGTGATTAAACCTGGGTCTCTCATACCAAAGTCATAGTCTTATCCATTGCGCCATCCCCAATTAAAACAAAAAACAATAAAAAGAATTTAACTATGTAGCCTACTTATTCATAGTAGAAGCACAAAAAGCAAGCACTAATCACGAAATCAACAAAATCTAAACATGGCAAAACGCTCTTATTCTGAAATGCTCGCTGTGTGAGGTGCAAACGACGGAATGAAAGCAGGTCACAGAGAGATGTGAAAAAGGTAGTAGAAGCACAAAAGGACATATAAAAAACAAGTCATTAACAAGAGGCAAGCTACACGCTCAGCTGCTGAAATGCTTCTAGGCTTCCAGTGGAAGTTGACACAGGGCTAAGGATGGATCAAAACCACAGTGCACACATAACCTATGTGAGTCCGCGGTCATACATAGTAGTCTAAGTCCGTCCCTCAGAGTTTTGTTAAAATTTGCTAATAAGTTTGTAATTTGTTTGAAATACAAATGTTACTTTATAACTGTTTTCATTGACGGAAGTAAACTGCGTGCAGTTTTCTCGTTCGGCTGTGTCTACAATCAACAGAGGTAAGCTTCACGGCCCACATAGGGGACCCCCCACCCAGCTGGGGCCCTGGTTCGGCCGCCCCAATGCACCCACGCTACCTCCCCTTATGGTGTATACACCTTCACTGCCAAGGTTAGCACCCTTGCTTCTTTTTTACCCCTTGCTGAATTTACTGCTCTAACTGCTGTAACTCAATTTGTCCTGGCATATACTTAAGCCGAAGCAGAAGGAGTGATAATTACTTAAAACCATCCTATTTCATATCACAGACACTTTTCCAATGGCTCCAGGCGGAGCTCTAGTCTGAATGCAGAGGTACATCAATGCCTCTGCGAGCGGAGGAGAGCTTTAATTGATTAGGTGTGAGCAGTGGAAACAGACGCCATCAGTAGTCGCAATCACCTCCAAGCACAAAATCTGCTTTTGTATGGTTTAGCTCAAGAGATGGTCTATTAATATGCTGGTGAGTTTGTCGCTCAGAGGGATGGACACTCAGATATCAATGCAAAAACATCCAAAATGAAAGGGCTCTGCTGAGAATTTGATTATTCTCATTGTTCTGTTATGGAAAATGAAACCGCGTCAAAGTTTAGTGCCAGTTGATTCTGCTGTGACCCATCACAGCTAATTGCACATGCTTTATGAATCATGAATGATAAATGCAGCTGTTCCCAGTTACACAATATATAGAACCGAGAGAGCTTTATATAGTTTCAGATGCAAGAGAAGAAAGGGGAATGTGACTAACTTAAGCAGAGAGTGAGCACTGGATCAGCATTCGCTGCTCTCATTATCTGTCCTCTCTCTTTCTCTTGCTCAAGTATATCAGTGAAAGATGTCGGGCATCTGTGTCCGGGAGGAGGCGTCGTAAATAACAGCCACTGAGAGATATGGCGTTCAATACAGGAGAAATGAGAGGGAGGAAAGGAGCTATAGGAGGCAAGTTTGATTAATGAGCTGCTGTAAAGCAAGAGTGGGGGGTAGATTGATCTATGACCATGCCAACCTTCCTGACACTCTTTTTCTTTTTGAACAGTTTCAAGCACATCAGTGTCCAAGTTGATCTCTGTGCAACTAGGACTTATTAGCCAACTGTGTATCATATTTTTACACCTGGTGCAGCAGTTACTAGTGGTAACCAGCAAGAAACCAGCAGAAATCTCAGCCGTGGTTCAGTTTTGGTTTTGGTGGTTTGTTTTCGTGTTTGGTTACGCCCACACTAACAAATACTATATGTACTGTGCTGTATGTTAGTACCACAGAAAAAATATCAACAAATAATAAAGAATTTCCTTCTTCTGGAATCCAGAGTGCCTCAAGTCAAGTTTATTTGAATAACCCAATTTAACATACAGTATCTAAAAGGCCTGAAATTTCTAGCCTGCACCCACTCCTCACATTGCCTGGTGTGCAGTAGGAGCTGTGGGTGGGGATAGTCAATTACAAAAGATTCATAGAACCTTTTTTAACACTATGTACAACACAACAATCCATATTCAGTAGTAGGATTGAAATATGTACCAGTGTACCAATCAAATATAGGATGTTTAAGGTCCAATAAAAAAAGATTGAATAAACAGGCAAACATGTCTTTACCACTTTCTTGCTTCTCTGGAGACATGCCTTTTACTTTTACTTTCCACCTCTGAACATCTCCTGTCCAATATAAATAAAAACATGAGCGTTACAAAACAGATAATGATAAACATCATGATTATCTTGGTGGATGTCACATCTAAAAATGACTGTCTGAAATCAGTGCGGCTGTTTCAAATTTAATTTGCTTCGATTCATTCCTTCAAGAGAGCTCAATTGGAAGTGTATGACAAAAGTAACAGTATAACCTTATTTGCTGTGTGAGTGATATGATTAGAATGGGAAGAAGTAGCAGAATTCACCCACCTGTCGGTCAACTAATCAGATATCAACTCATCATTTCCCCCTGTAACATTCCAATGCCAATAACAACATCTTTAAGATCCCATCTAAATGTCCAGCCATACAAACTTCACAGACTCTGAACTTGATGTAGAATTTCGTCAGTGTGTTTACATCTCAGGCTCTACCCAGTATTTGTAGGCGAGAACCCTTATAAATGCAACTGTTGTCTGTATGATCAACATTTGTCTTTATCATGAGATTTTGCTTTGTTGCCTCCTCTCTAGCACAGTCACAGGGATAACAGCTACATTCTTTTGAATGCGCCCTGTCATTTTTAGAAAGCCAGCATAACTTGCTCTCTCTGCTCACCTTAAAATGATGAATGGCAATAGCAAAGCAATACTGGAGCCTTGTAGGCATTATGATATGAATCTTGTGGAGTAACTTCCTAAAGTGTGATGTGCTCAACAGCAGAAAATGGTGAAAAGAACGAGACCGAAGAAGGTACTTTACAGTGTGACTGATCTGTTTATGACCACATTTAAATATTTTCCTGCACATATACTGTAATGTCACATTGTCTTTGTGTGTCTCCTGCAGTGATGTGTGCATAAGCTTGTGTGTGTGTATGTCTAACGCATTTATTTAAATTAACGAGAAACAGAGTGAGAGATTGGGGAATGGAAGGATTAGCGAAGATGGCTTGGGGAGAGCACGGTAGATGTTTTCCTCTGGCTAATCCCTGTGATTGATGACTTGGCTCCATTAAGTCTCTGTGTTGGCTGCCTTGTCAATTACTCATTAATCCTTCTAAGTGTTTACTTCATTTGGGGCCTAAACTGCTTCTCTATGTCCAACAAATATGCATGTGCATGCTTACACACGTGGCAAAACAGTCCACACAAAGACACATAGGGACGTACAGTAAGTTAGTATACAGAAATCCGGTAGGAGAGTTTCATTCACTCATTATATACAGTGTAGAGTTTTTGGAAACACAGACAGTGGCAAGAATGCATGCAAATGTGATGTTTATCCAAATACAACAACTGCGTGGGAAGAAATAGGTACAGGTCACAGTCTTACACAAATAAAATCTTATATTTGACAGCGCATACAGGCAGTGTGTCCATACAGTGATCAGATCTGTGTGGACACTGGAAACATTTCATATTATACCAGGTGTATCATATCTAGATACAGTCTGGATCCAAGACACATTTTAATGCAAGGTCTAACTGAAAGCGTACAGAGAAAGTAGTCCCTGGAATTCCTTGTAACTTTAACATCCAAATCGTATTGCATAACAGAATAATAATAATAATAATAATAATAATCTTTATTTGTAGAGCACTTTTCAAAAACAAGTTACAAAGTGCTTTAACAAGTGTAAAAACAATAAAACACATAAAAACAAATTCATGATAAAAGCAAGAAAACACTGACTGAAATACACGTTTAAAATAAATATAACATATATATAGAATAGAATAAAATAAAGTCAAATAAGATCGGGAAAGGCTCTCCTATAAAAGTATGTTTTAAGAAGGGACTTAAAAGAGTTCACTGACTCAGCCGACCTGATTTCCTCGGGCAGGCTGTTCCAGAGCCTCGGGGCCCTGACAGCAAACGCTCTGTCCCCTTTAGTTTTCAGTCGAGACTCTGGAACAGACAACAGACCTCTGCCCGAGGATCTCAAGGTACGTGCTGGTGCGTATGGGACTAAAAGTTCAGAAATATAACAAGGCGAGAGGCCATGAAGAGCTTTAAAAGTGATCAATAAAATTTTAAAATCAATTCTAAAACATACTGGGAACCATTATAATGAAGCTAAAATAGGAGTAATGTGGTCATATTTCTTTGTTCTGGTTAAAAGCCTGGCAGCTGAGTTCTGGACAGTGTGGAGTCGATCAATAGATTTTTGGGTTAAACAGGTGAAAAGGTAGGATGAAAACCATTCCAAGGCAGTACCAGAGATCCCCACCCAGTGCCTCAGTCTGTTCAGCATGATGTTGTGGTCAGTGGTGTCAAATGCAGCGCTAAGGTCCAGGAGTACCAGGACTGTGCACATGCCATCATCAGCAGATATTAATAGGTCATTGGTGACTTTAAGTAGAGCAGTCTCAGTAATGTGGTACTTCCTGAAACCAGATTGAAACTTTTTTTCCAGTACAGAGAGCAGTTGTTTTGACACAATTCTTTCTAAAATCTTTGCTATAAATTGTAGAAACCAGGTTTTTTTAGAAGTGGGTTCACACAAGCCGTTTTAAAATAATCAGGGACACAATCAGTAGATAGGGAGCTGAAGAAATCAAATGGATCCCAGAATCCATTACTTACAGTAAAAACTTTGTTGGTATTGCATCAAGTGGGCAGGAGGACACACCCATTTGTGATACTGTTTTTAAAAGCTTTAAAAGTCAGTGCGATAATACTGGTTAAAACAATCTTGTTGCTGGTGAGGGACCTGTGAGTAAGCGGCAGAGTGGGTAATTGAGACTCTGACTGACACCACCTTTGCAACCACCTGCTAGTCCAATTGCCGCCTGACTTACCAACCGCATTTGTTTATGTTGGTGTGAGGCTGTGGCTCACTTTCAGTTTAGCTTGTGTTCAAGAGAAGTAGGTTCATGTCTAACAGTTTTTCAGTTGCACAGATTAAATGACATATTGTTCCGTTTTTATTGACATTACAGTATGATAAAAAGAGACTGCAGGTGGGGCTAGTTGCTCTAAGCAGAAATGTTACAACATCCATATGTAGTCAGAATAGACAAAAAGAAGAGAGTTATGTATATGTTGCCACTGTGTTCCATTTTCCAGAAACATAACATCTCAGATCACTGTTTTGCTGATTATGTCCAATTGTACTTACCTATGAAATCCATAACTAAAGATTCTGTACAGTCATTCTTAGACTGCTTAAAGGAGGTAAAAACCTGGATGGAGTTAAACCTTCCTCACTCTGAATGAAAATAAAACAGAGATCAACACGTATGGACATTTAGACATACTGGTTGACCCTCTTGGCACTTTGGGCCCCTTAGCCTCCCAAAATCGATCCTCTATTAAAAATCTTGGTGTTAGTTTTGACACTTCATTCACTTTCAATAAGCAGATCAGTACAGTCGTCAAGACCAGCTTCTTCCAGTTAAGACTTCTAGCTAAAATAAAGGCCTATCTTCCTCCCAAAGTCATTCATGCTTTTATTACTGCTCGGCTGGATTATTGTAATTCATTATACATGGGGCTAAATCAGAAATCTTTAAATCGCCTCCAGTTAGTCCAAAACGCAGCTGCTCGCCTTTTAACTAAAACAAAAAAGTGTGAACACATAATGCCTGTCTTGGCCTCCCTCTACTGGCTACCTGTCCGTTATAGGATAGATTTTAAGATTTTATTGCTTGTTTTTAAGGCCCTAAATGGTTTGGTGCCACCTTATCTGGCTGATCTCTTACGCCATTATTCTCCAGTTAGAACACTGAAGTCAACAAATCAGCTGCTCTTGGATGTCCCGAGATCACCAGCTAAAAAATAAGGGCGATAGAGCCTTTGCAGTGGGCGCCCCCATCCTATGGAACAGCCTCCCCATGTATATTAAAGTTGCACAGACATTTAAATTGCTGCTTAAGACGTATCTTTTTGCACTAGCTTTTAACCATCGTTAATTTCTGATGTTTTAAAGTGTTGTTGTTTTGTTTCCCTGTGATTCACTTTGGCTGTAGTAATTTGTGTATATGTTATTTATGTGTTTGACATTGACCCTGTTCAGCACTTTGGTCAACTGTTGTTGTTTTTAAATGTGCAATAGAATAAAATTGACATTGACATTGAATTAGAACAAGGGTGACTATCAGAAGCTTTTAATTTCATCCACATCAGCTGAACACTGTAGGAAGGGTAGTTGTTTTAGGGGATAAAAAGTGACTGGAATAGTTGATTTAATATTTCCCGCGACCCTGAACGCAGGATAAGCGGTTGACGATGGATGGATATTTAATATTTCCCACGACCCTGAACACAGGATAAGCGGTTGACGATGGATGGATGGATATTTAATATTTGTAATTTAACTCTGCCGTTTCACCCCTCTAAGTCCACGTCATCAGCAGAGAAAATATCATATGCCTGTTCTGCCGTGTTTGTACTGCAGCCACCTTTATATCTTGCTTGGTTGTTTTTGTCATCATGGTCATGTTGACCAAGACCAAAATGTATTTAAACACAACTGTCTTAAATGTCTTTGAATTTCGAAAATAATTTTAATGTTTATTTCGATCTTTGAGCTCAGTAAAATACATAAAATAATAATAAAAACTGGAGCCTAAACAATAAAAACATGTTGTTGTTGTTGTTACCTATTCTGACTGCACTGGGTGCGTGCAACTTGCACATTATCAGAGTGACACATGCAAACTCAACTGATGTGAAAACGAACAAGTGTGATCCCTGCGTTTATTCTTTGCTCTTGCTCAGCGTCAGGGAAACACTTCATCGACAGTCTCAATCCCACGCTCGCTGCCGGTTACACGCTTCACCTTTTCCCCAAAGGCACGAACACATACAGTTGATAGATGGATCAGACTTTGAAAATTGTGCCAACGCTGCACAGCATCGATGGCTATGATCCATACACACCGCTGACAGATCTGCTTGCCTCCCAGCTGCGCTCCGATTTTCAACAAGCCATCAAACAAACACATTCCAGTTTTATTACAGCTCGTTTGTTCTCTAGTGCACACCAGAACTGTCGTCACTGCTTGCTGTTGTAATTGGACAAACAAACCCTGAACCCACCATGCAGCAGTGTCATGAAAGAGTAATAAGTCATTTTAATCTCATGCTTTTTTTAGTACAAAGTACAAAATTACTTGCGTTTATGTTTTGTTTTTATAACTGGTAAGATTATGTTACTAGATCTTTCTCCTGTGTTAGTGAGTCCACAAAAATACAAATGGAGCCAAAGCAATATTAGGCGAGGACCCCTGTACATCAAGTACATCATCTAAGAGCCTTAAAACATCTTCTTAATGGAGCAGATATTTCCAATACTGTTACCAGTATATGTATTAGAAGTAGAATTCGCTACAGAGACTATTTATGGAGGGAAAAAAAACAATAATTTTATATGATTAGAGAGAAGCTGTATTTTTACATTTCGGTACAGTCTTCTAAAGCCTGCCAAAGACAATGATGGTGCACTTCTACACCGCCATCATTGAGTCCATCCTCACTTCCTCCATCACCGTCTGGTACGGTCACCACTGCAGTGTATCATTCACTCTGCAGAGAAGGTGATTGGCTGCAGTAATCCATCTCTTCAGGACCTGTACGCCTCCAGGACTCTGAGGCGCCCAGGAAAGATTGCAGCTGACCCTTCCCATCCCGGACACAAACTGTTTTAGTCACTCCCCTCTGGCAGGAAGCTGCGGTCCATCAGGACCAAAACCTCTCACCACAAAAACAGCTTTTACCCTTCTGCCTCATTAACAAGGCCTGGGTCCCTCACAGATACTCCCCCCTTCCCTCTCAAATACTTTATATCTTTGCACATGTAAATATTATTTCATTTCACATCATTGCACATACCCGGTATATTGCACATATTTCTTGTTTTTTATTAAGAGTAAATTGTTATTCTTCTATATTTTATATTTTGTCAATCTATCCCATATTCATATATTTCTACATTTATTTATGTCTACGTGTAGCACCTTATCACCAAAACAAATTCCTTATACGTGTAAAAAAAAGCTTCTTTGATTCTGATTCTAAGATTTTTGGAAGCTGTCTCTTATGGCCATTACACCTCTTTCACACATAATTTTTTGGTGACAGACGCTCTTGTGTCCCACAAGGCCGCAGTTATGATTTACACGTGATTTACATACTCTGCTCCGTTTCAACAATGATTTTTGCGCATTGCCACCATGCCACCACATAAACCACTAATTGATGAAGTGGTTCGTTTCCAGAGCAATGTTTGCATTGCACGCATTGTTTTTTCCCCAGTAGTCCCAGCAGCTCCTTAAAATCATATTGTAGAAAATTGGGAAGCTGTTCTTTTATGTTGTTGAGCTGGAGTAGATAACAACAGTGCTTCCTTTTCATGAAGGAATCAAAACAAGCTGCATTAGTTCTCTCCAAGTTGCTCTCATGCGTTAGAGGACATTTACTGTGCATCAAGTCGAAACTTTCTCATGCTGCGCTGGCTGGGAGCCTTTCGGCTCTTTTCAGTAGTGCTGGGCGGCACCAGCATCTCTTCAAGGTTGAAATCACAATGAATGGCATCCTGTCGCGTCTCCAGTGTTGGAGTCTGTTTGTGTGAACAGGGCATTAGAGAAGATGCATCTTACAGCACTTCTGCAATTGGCTTCGGCATTCAGCCATGATATTTGCTGCTCTGTGTGTGTGTGTGTGTGTGTGTGTGTGTGTTTATGTGAATGTTATGTCTTTTTGGCTGTGTATGCATTTTGCCATCTTATGGAGCATTCAGGAATGCATTTATTCAGAAGTTGGTTTCTTTCCCAATTCTTTGTCTTCCCATTAAAGGTTCAGTGTGTAATGTTTAGGAGGCTCTATTGACAGAAATTCAATATACTATGTGCCACTAAAACACACAGACACTGAACCTTTAACGTGATAATTTTACTGAAGATAATTTGGTTTGAATTTACAATAAAAGTTTGTGTTATCCAATATTGTCCATGTTTAAGTGTTCCACTGAGTAGGAGGCTCTGTGTTTACAAAATCTCACTGGCTGATTTTTTTAGTAAGTGATTGGATTTAGGACAATCTGGATTTTCTTCTACTTTACTTTGGTTTGATATAGGACCTAGAAGTATGCATCGTAACAGTTTTTCCCCCAGTTGTTTAAAGGGTATCTCCACATTTTATAAGATATACAGTGGGTACGGAAAGTATTCAGACCCCTTTAAATTTTTCACTCTTTGTTTCATTGCAGCCATTTTCCAAAAATCAAAAAAGTTCATTTTATTTCTCAGTAATGTACGCTCAGCACCCCATCTTGACAGAAAAAAACAGAAATGTAGAAATTTTTGCAAATTTATTAAAAAAGAAAAACTGAAATATCACATGGTCATAAGTATTCAGACCCTTTGCCGTGACACTCATATTTAACTCAGGTGCTGTCTGTTTCTTCTGATCATCCTTGAGATGGTTCTACACCTTCATTTGAGTCCAGCTGTGTTTGATTATACTGATTGGACTTGATTAGGAAAGCCACACACCTGTCTATATAAGACCTTACAGCTCACAGTGCATGTCAGAGCAAATGAGAATCATGAGGTCAAAGGAACTGCCTGAAGAGCTCAGAGACAGAATTGTGGCAAGACACAGAT